>NW_015091072.1:5527628-5667253 GCF_001431845.1 Calidris pugnax
TTACCCCCCCACCTCCCCAACCAAAACCTTACAGTTATGCCCAGAAAGGGACCTATAGGAAAAAGAGGGGCAATCCTGCAAGATGCCAGCTTAGCCTTACCCTCCTGATGGTGTAGAAATCTGCGTGCGCTGTGCAGCTGCTAGGAAAGCAAAGCAAATCCGAGCGAGTCACTGGTTAATTGCACAGTTTTATGATTCCTCTTTCAGCTCGTCCCATGTGCTTTCCATCTCATCAGAGGATCAAAGCCAGTGTGCTTCTGCAGCAGTTTGCTGGCCCGAGAGCTGTTTGCCTGGTGTTTTCCAGGGAGTCACCTCTTTGGGGTGGGGATATCAGCTTTTATTTTCCCCTCTCGCCAGCACCCCGATCAGTGCTTTGTTAGTGGGCTGGAGTCTCTCAGCTGGCAGATACTTGCATGAGAGTTGTGCAGATGTTTACGTGTCAGTCCCTCTCTAAACTGGAAGTGACATGCCTGTCAAAGACTGGCAGAGCACGATCCCTTGGAAGGTGTAGGAGCAACTCTCCTAAAGTCAGCTAAGCTATGCCAAAGCAAAAACAGTGCGAGGGAACAGAGGATGAGCCTCACTGTGACCAAGCAGAGGTACTATACACTAGACAGGATGGGGGGGCTTCATTTTTCACCCTGTGACTGACAGGCTTACCTTCATCTCTGTCATCCCTATAATAGATGTTGACCTCTTCACTCCGGCAATGGAGCTTTAGTTGACAAATCCTGCCTCTCCCTCTTTCCCAGGCAGCCTGTGAGAGGAAAACAAGACCGTTTCATCAACTTTTGGCTTGTTGTTTCAAAGGAAATTAATATTACAAGGTTGTGGGGACTGTCAGTCCGCTGAACCCAGAAGCCTGTTGGCTAATTTCCACCACAATTGGTGGAGGAGTAAAAGCCTCAAGGCTATTAGGGCTCCCATGTGTTTTGTGCAAAGTATGACCCAAAAGGAGAGAAAAGCTCTTTTATTACCTTCATGAAGCAAAAACATGAAAGAATGAGCTCAACCCTTTTCCAGACATCAGCAAATCAATACGGCAACTCCACCTTTCACAGGAAAGCTGTGGGAAACCAGAAATATGCTCAGAGAAACTTGCCTTATGCTCTTCATCTTTACCTTTGCTTCCACGTACATGTACAGATATAACTCCAAATAATTCCTTACGTATAGCAAGGACGTAGAGCCCTGGTGTAGCCAGGGCATGTTGCCAGAGGAGTCGCAGCACCTCGTACGCTGCAGAGCCCGTGCTGACTGCAGCAGCAGCCATTCCTGATGGGAACGTTGCCTTGTGGGATTTCAGCTGGGGAATTGCTTATGCAGGCTGGATTTGGATTGAGCACATGCCTCCATATTGCTGCAGTGCCAGTAGGCAGAGGGTTTACATTGTTCCTGAAAAAGAAATAGTTGGGTAGGAAGAAAAGATGTTTTCTTACCAGCGGACAAAGTAGGCTGTATCAAGTGATGGTTCTGGTGTGCACCCAGTCCCAGCCAGACTGAAATTATCAAATCCCTGACCTGTTAGTGTCAGGGTTGGTAAAAATGAGCTGCAAAACAAGCCTGAGGAAGGTTGTGACTGTTGGTTATTGGGTTTGCTGACGTTCTGCTATCTCCCTTCTGTCCCATGCTCCTAGCTAGTACATTTCATATAGTTCTGCTTCTCCAGAGGAAACACTCATCATATCTGTAAAGCTTTAAATATAGAATATTTCCAGAGCAATCTGACACTGTGCTGATGTGAGGTGAGGGGAGAAAGGTCATTTTCTTCTTCTCTTGTCCCTTTCTTTTATCTCCAAGACCTATAATCTTAACCAAAGCAGCTGCAAACTGCAAGAACATAGAAGAATATGCTTTAGGGTTCCTCAGGGGAGCTCTGGCTTTATTGCCTCTGTGCTGGGAAGGACCAGGACCTCTGTGCTATGCCTGTAAATGCAAGGGGCGTGCTTGTAGCAGGTGGAACATGTGTGACTCTTCAGTGGGAATGCAGCCAGCCAAATCCTTCCCCTTTACACCGAGCTCCTTCCGACTATTCCAACCCTGCACAAACATCTTCTCCCTCTCGTCCTTCCTCTCACTTGTTCCAGCATCCCAAACTAGGGCCTTTGAGCTCTGCCCCTCCATCTCATCTGTGCTTCCCTGTCTAATGACATGCGCTAATGTGTGCTAACAGATGTCTGAGCGAAAATTAGCTGTGGTGTCCAAATCAATTAGACTGGAGAGGCTATGCAGGAACAATTGCTCAATAGGCTGTGTGGGTTGGGTTTTTTTTCCCCTTTCCCTTCCCTTTCTTTACAAGAGGTGAAATTTTGCAGCCAAGCCCTTGCCTGCCTCCCTGCCTTGCAAAACTCCACTTCCAAGCAGTCTACCTCTGTGCTTAATGGGTTCTGATCTGGTCTCCAGATGGAGCTGGCTTCACCAGCTGCAGGCAAACAGCAGCTGCTCTCCAAAAGGAGAGGTACATGCTTCTCCAGAACCTCGCAGCATGGGTACAGCCGGCACGTCAGAGGCAGCTAAATGATCCTGGCGTTTCTCATGTGTTTGCCTGCTTCGCAGGAAAAGCAAATTAGTTTTACAGGATCAACCACTTGTGGAGCAGCATCCTGCAGACAGTTCAAAACAGGCTATGGTACACATAGATGTGTTGGCACAAAAGCGGTTGAAGCTATGACTGGGACTCGCCCGGTATAGGAGAGATTCTCAGAGAATCCTGAAATGTAGTTCCCATGCTTCTTGGGCAACAGAAGATCAACTGCTGGGAGTCACGCTTCTTTGTAGCTTTATTGTGTCCTGTGATAGAAATCTTTCTTTTCAAGAACCTTGCAGCAAAGCTCATGATAGACTGTTACGGATGCCCCGTAGAAGTTTTACTTTTGTTTTCAATTAAGCAGGTTTCTCATGGTGCTTGTGAAAGAAATTCAGAGTCACAGGTCCAAAACCGGCAATGTTGTTCACAAGTGAAATACTGAGGTGCTCACAGAGATCAGTTCAGGGGTATGCAGAACTGACTTCCCCAGCATTCACTGTCCCATCTGGACTATCTTCCTGATAGCTATTGCTTACTTGGTCCACCCTGGGCACTGCCCACAGTTTTGAAGATAAGATCTAGCCATAATGCATAGAGTTGGTCAGGAAAGTCTAATTTCCTTAAAAGCTAAATCTCCTGGGCAAAAATTTCTAATTCTATAGGACTGAAAAAGAAGAATGTGTCTGGGAAAAGAATTAAAAAAAAAAAAGAAAACAAGCTAGTTGTATTCATTTGAAGGCAGCTTAGTAGCATATTGAAGGCTGTTTAGTGTGTATTCTTGCACTGCTCCAAAGGCAATGGGTAATTCCAGCTGCTGCTGAGTGCTTCTGAAGGCTAAGCTGCATTTATGAGGATGCTCAGCAGTGTCTTTCCAGGCTGAACTCATCTCGTACATGAAAAGCAAATGCATGACTTGCAGTCACCAATAGAAATAAACAGTGGACTCCAGCCATTCCTTTTGGGAGATTTGTCTAAAAGCACGTACTATCAAGATTAAGTATACACTTAACAATAACTTCACAGAAGTCCTTCTGAACTTGTTCCTAGTTTCAGCTGCCTTTCCTTTAGCTACATCTAGTTTTTGAGAACTAATAGCCTTTAAGGGTCTACAGCAAAATACACCATCTCAGTCCCCCTAGTTTTAGCACGTGTAATTCTTCATCTCAGCTGCTGATACCGCTCCAGCGCATTTCTGTTTGCTCCTACCTTTACTTTTTCAGTATGTTTCTTGTAAGATGGTGCTGCATGAGGTTGCCAATCAGTGAACCACAGAAGCATTTACTTTAAGTGAGCAAGTACATCGACCAAAGGAAGTGGCCTCAAATCATTTGTGCACTTTGCTGAACTGTGGCCTAGGTGCATTTAGTTCTGCTCAAGCCCCTTTCTCATTTCTCTGCAAGCTTGCGTCTGATTTCCTACCTACTCTCACCTTTAACTCCATTTTGCTATCACAATTTCCTGGCTTCTCCATCTCTCTCCCCTATCCACAGTTAAGTGTTTGTGTTTCAAAGCAATGTTTCTCTAGTCGTTCTAGCCTGCTTTTTCCAAACTGCATCTTGTTTTTGTTTTCTTCTTCCCATTTCAATGTTGCTAACCCCATTTTTGCTCTCAAATCTGTCCTAGAGCACTGCATCTTTCCTGTTCAACAGACCCCCAGCTCTCCCTCCTGCCTGCCTCACCCCCAGCCCCATGCTGTGCCCACCTCTTGCCCCCTTCTGTGTGTGCAGCGATGGGCTGTGAACACACACCAGCGTTGTGCTTGGTTCTGTCAGCTAGGCTTCCCAGCCACATTTATCAAAATTATCCCACAGTTCCTTGCAGCGTCGAATATTAATAGGGTTCATTTAAAACCAAGAGTGTTGCTAATGCTTTTTTTCCTATGAGCTAAATGGGAGGAAACAAGAATTACCCAAACAAGCATGTGCACAGAAAGTGGGGCTGTTGGGACTAGTTACTAAGGCAAGTGAAATTGTTGGCAGCAGGGACACAGCACAGAGGCAGCAGGACACACGTGTGCCAAGCGCCCCAGTTGTTTCCCCCAGACCTGGTGGCAAGGCTGGTAGAGTGTCCCTCCAGTGCCAAGGTGGAATGGTTCTTCCTATCTGATGGAGCACTGCTTCAAAGCTGGGGGAATCATAGAATGGTTAGGGTTGGAAGGGACCTCAAAGATCATCGAGCTCCAATCCCCCTGCCATGGGCAGGGACACCTCCCACCAGAGCAGGTTGCTCAAAGCCCCATCCAACCTGGCCTTGAACGCTTCCAGGGATGGGGCATCCACAACTTCCCTGGGCAACCTGTTCCAGTGCCTCACCACCCTCATAGCAAAAAATTTCTTCCCAAGATCTAATCTGAATCTTTTTTCTTCCAATTTAATCCTGGTGCTCCCTCTGCTATAAAAGCTGAGGGGAGAAAATTGGAGGTGATCTCAAGGCGGAGTTGGAAGGGGAAGCTGTAAGGTTAGTTAGGCAGTGTGCAAGAGCAAAAAGATGCCCCCACGCCATTCACCTTTTTGTCAGAAGGCCTTTCTTTATTCAGAGCTACTGCAACCTTTCACCATTCCCCACACACAAGGCCAGCCAGGAAATCCTCCTGCTTTTCTGGTTGGAGGTTCCTGTGTGTCAGACCCTGCATCCTACTGTTCAACACCGTAGCCCAGCAGCCAGAACAGGCTCATTCCAAATGCCCCAGTGCAGTTCAAAACTGAACCCACTATGGGTTTGTAATAGAGAAAGCACCCAGGATCACCCATGCTCTTCTGGAAAAGACTTAAAACACTTTCATGAGCGTGCAGGTGTGTACCATGCTGCCATCAGACTGAGAGCTACTGCATTATCTTGCCACCCACATAGCAGGCATCGCAGGCAGCCATCAGTGCCCAACGGGGAGAGAGAGAGAGGAACGGGCTGCATCTCCATGGGAATACTGAGAATTACCCATGCCAGTGAGAGCTCATCCAGCACTGCTTTCTGTCCCAACATAACCGTGTGACAGACCAAGCTGCTCTTCACTACCTGTCAACTCACCTCACTTGAGCCTCCACTATGGCTGCCCAAAGTCAGCTATGGCAGCCCTAGTTACTTGAAGAAGCATCATCATCTCCTATGGCGTCTAGGAGGCAGCTGCTTCTCACATGCCCTCCCAACTCAGGAGGGGACACATATCCTTGTGTCCTAGGAATACCCTCCAGTTTGAGAAACATCTGAGCTCTTTGGTGCCCTTATCTTCTCCAAGTAAGCTGGTGTCAGACACCCTGGATTTTTTTCTCTTACCTTCGCTAATTCAGAGACTAACAATGCTCAACATGTTCATAAATCAATCCCCCACTGTTCCTTTGGTTCATCTCCAAATACAGCATCCAAGCATTTATTTACTCTTGTGATATGGAACAGTCAGGGAACTTAACTCTGTTTGAGCTGCTGTGGATAAGAGCAGAGTTTGACCCCCTGCCTTTGGGGAATGGCCAGATTGCTGTGATGGAGAGAGATCCCTGCGATGCTCCGAGAATCCTTCATGCTGAGCTCTCCCCTCCCTTTTTGCCTTCCTGTATTGACCTTTGCTGCTCTACCAGCTGTCGTGCTTAAAACAGCCCAAAGTGCTTTGTGGTTCTCACATGGAGATCTCCAGAGAGAGGCAACTTAGGCCAACTGCTTTACCCAGGTTTTTCCTCGTTCTGTTCTGCCAAGCCTGGGGAGCCACCCTTGGCCTGGGGAAATGGAGGATCAGAAAGAACATCCCAAGTACATAAAAGCACAATGATCGGTACCTCTGTGCAATTAAAAAGGCTGGTCCAGCTTTTCAATGCTACTCTTTATAGTGGCTCTAGCAGTAATGAAGTCATAAAAAAGCTGGTGTAATTGGCATCAGTGCAGGCCAGCTCAGTGCTGGAAAAAAAGCGTTCATTCCTAGGGAAGGATAATACCACTTCTGCTATCTCCAGCCTTTGACATATTCAGTGACAGGAAAGGGAACAGGGATTTAGGGAATGCCAAGGAAGCCTAGAGAAAAGTGTTTGCATTTAATTAAAGACTACAAGACAGCCGGGGCTTATGAGAAGTTGTCCAGTCCCATGAAACCAGGAATGTCAGAGCAATATGTGCTAGTGGGTAGTCCTAAGAATGAATGAAAGGGTTGGTGTGGGTAGTCCAGGGAAAGATGGTACTTATTTCTGGGGGGAACAAGAGGAAGAGAAGGGAGGCATGAAGATCAGGCTTCACAAGGGGAAACGGCAAAAGTGGGCATTTATTACTGATATGAAAGTTTCTGGGAATGTGTATGTAGGAGAGGAGTAGAATGAGAAGAAACAAACAAAAAGCCTTGTGACTTCTGGAGCAAAACCAGATCTCAAGCAAAATTCATTTAAATTTGTGGGTTTATAGCTGTTAATGTGATTCCTGGGGAAAAAAAGACAAGGGTGTTAGCTGCAATGACAATAAAGTAAATCACTTAGATAGGAGCAATTGTGCTCCCCAGTCTACCTGCCCACAAGTTGGTTTGTAAAGGGAAGGACATGATGATTTTGATGCTCCTCATTTCAAGCTTTCCCAACACGAAACCCCTTGTGTCTCCTTCCAAGCCACCTTCATGTAAATCTCCATCAACTCCATGGTTACATCAAATTTATACCTCTACAGCTAAGACTTAGTGGCCTCCTGTGCCCCTGCTCCCTCTCCCCTGTTGAGATGAGTGTTTTAGGTACATAAAGCTATGGCTTTTAGACTCCTTTTCATATAATGCTGTTTCCAGTCAGTTTTACTCTTGTTTGGGAGTCTACTAGGATTTCCAGAGGCTGTTTTGACCAAGTAGAACTTGGTGGGGGGAACAAACAAAACAAAATACAAGACCTTTCCTGCACAGTCGTTTCACAAGAGGACAAAATTTAATTGCAAAGTGAATTGGGGAGATCAGAGCAGCAGTGGCTGCAGGCAGTGAGAGGGAAGTTCAGTGCTAATAAATGAAATGTCCCTGATCCAAGGAGAAAAAATAATCAGCACAGCTATAGGACAAACTTGGGACATGACACCAGGCAGCAGCACCTGTCAAATTAATAACACCCCTTTAATTTTGTCCTGCTATCTTATTAAGGCCTTTTCCTGTAGCTAGATGCTGTGAGCCATGCTGACTCAGGGCAAGGAAGGGACCTGGGACAAAAGAAGGAGCTCAGGAAGGAGATTTACTGCATGCAGAGCGTTTTGAGAATCTCCTTACTAACTTATTGTGTGCCAGGTGGAGATGCTACAGTCATTCAGCCAGCTTTGGAGCTGATGCTGGATGCTGGGACCCAAGTATCTTAGAGCCCTCTGTCAGAAAACTGCAGCTCTGCTGCCCTGAGGGGAAGGTGCTCTGCAGCTACTCCTGCTGTAGTTTTGCTGTCAGAGATCTCATGTGGTTGCACTGCTCCTTGGGAAGCCAGGTAATGCCCATTGCTCTTCTCCAGGTCACTTGCAGGCAGCGAAGCTGGGCCTTCAGAATGATGAGCTCTTTCCCATTTTCTTCCTCCCAGTTTCCCATGGCTGATGGAAGCTGAACTGCTTAGGCTTGAGAGACACCCACCCTCCTGTTGGCTCTGGAGACCAGTGCAGTGCCCCCAGCCCCCTGCCTGCCCATGCACAGTTAATAAACCGTGCTTCTGTTGTAGTATTGGTGCTGTCCTTTACAGTGGGATCTCCAAAGGCTCTACTCCTCGTATGGGGAGAGATGAGAGCATTTCCCCAAAGCGCTGAGGGCTGAGAAAGCCTTCTCCCACATGCTGTGCCTACCCAGGTGGAACAAAACCATGCACGTAGCAGTACATGCTTTTTCCTTCCTTTCTTCCCTAACCCCCTCTCCATTTTGTGTGAGAAGACTCAGACCTCTGGCTTGAGATACCTGAGCAGGAGAAAGAAAGGACTGTAAGATTTTTTCAAGCTGCACATAACATAGCAGTAGCCTTGAGCACACCTGGTCCATGAGTGGGGGGCACGGGGGCAGCGGTGGGAGGGCAGGGAAGGAACAGACACATGGGTGCTGGGCACTGCTAGCGTAATTGCTGGCTTGCCTTTAGGTGAAAAGAGTGCTGCTGCCATTCCCACTGGGGCCAATTTGCTGTTGCTGCTCTTATCTCTGATGTTCATCAGGCTGCAGCTACAAACCTCCTTTGTCCAGGAAGTCATCTGAACCCTCTCTCGCCTCCTCCCACCCCCAGCTAATGATGGAAAAGGGGACAATGCACATTCGCCTGTCAGGACAGGGAGAGCTGTTCTGCTAAATTGGAAATCTAGCTTGAGAAGGAGGAGAAGGAAACCTTACATATCAAAACTAGTGGTCCACCTGCTGCAGCTGGGTGCTCTATGGAGGGCTTATGTACCTGAAATCTGGCCTCTCTGGTTAGGTTCCGAATTTGTTATTGGATATTCTGTGTGCGTGCACGTGTGTTAAAGCACTCAGTTCACAGCATCACCCTTTTAATGTCCAAGAAGTCCTTCTTATCAGACCCTGTGACCCTGGGATCTAAGCCCAAAATTGAAAATATGAAGCCTCCTGACAAAAGCACTCATGTCCTTAGTGGTATTCAGCAAGATCCTTAAATTCTCCGGGCCCCTTTGCTTCTCTCTTCTTCACTTCATTGTCTTTAAAAAAGGAACTATACTAACCTACCTCAAATAATGTTATTTTAAGCATCCTGCTTATCATTTTCTGGGGGGGAAAAAAGTACATCTCAGGTTGAGTTGCTGTGTTTTATTGAAGCCCGGTTGCAATTCTTTTTAGTAAGTTTTTAATATTTAATTTTGCCATTTTGCAATGAACGCCATGCAGAATTAAAACCACACTTTTGCAAGTGAACTTATACTTCAGATTTCTTGTTTAGCTCTTAACTAACTAAAAAATAGACTTCTTTTTTACCTTGACATTTGGTATTTGTCTGGTACAAACTAAGGAACATAATTTCATTTTGCTTATTACAATTAAAACTAGTGTGCTGTCCACAGACTCTAATAAGTCTTTATAAGGGAAGCTTGCTAACAAAGGCTGAGAGATAGTCTCTGCCCTGCAGAATCTAAAATGGACCAGATAAAAAAGGAGTGGTACAAAAAAAGCATTGCTACTCCCAGTGAGCTGAGGCGTATGGAAACTTGCCCAAAATAAGAGCAAATGAGTGGCAGGGCCTGGCTCTGAACTGCTGTAATCAGTAGAATATTCTATTTTTGATAACTTCCTTGTCTTCTGCGTCCCTTGACACCCCTGTCCATTCAGAATTTTTTAGCATACATAAGCATACAATTTTTAGCTTCTTTACATACATTTTTTGCTTCTCTTTGCCCAGTTAAGTTTTAAATACCTTAAATTAAGGAGTTAGAGTATGCACAAATGGACAACAGGTGATGAGAAGAAGGGACAGACAAAACGGCTTGCTTCTTTTCATTGCTGATAAGTTATTCTCTTTGGATTGCTTATTCTGTTTTGTCTTCCCTTACAGTTTTTTTAAAAATACAACTACTAAATATAAGGGAACACAGCTGCCATAGGGGATAAGATAGTCTTTTCAAGTATCGTACTCCTATAATGGGAATGCAAAGTCGCAAGGATTCACAACCATGAAAAAGTTAAAACTTTCAAATGCCTTATTTCAAATGCAGTTATTATTGCTTTATGCATTTATAGTAAGGAGGGCCAATTCTGGCCAAGTTTTCAGGAGCGCGGGGGAGATACTTAATCACCGGGTGTGCTAGGGAGCTAAATACCAAGTTCTTCTCTGGCTGACAGCAAGTGGTATAGATCAGTCTCAGAGGAAGGCATAGCCACATCATGGAATAGTGTGGAATGAGCATTGATCTAGTCTGGTCTTCGTGTTGAAGTGAGGTGTTATGCAGGAGCTGTTATATTGTCCTTTTATGCTTAGATTTAGCAAGCCAAGGAATGCCTCTCCTGTTTTTTCTACATCTTTTGGGTGCTGCAACAGACCTGAATGACTTGTTCCATTGAATACATAATCTTAGCAATCCTAAGGAGGACCATTTTTCCACCACATGGTGCCTTCATAATTTGTATGAAACTTTACTCTTCTGCCATGTAAATTATCTAGGTCGTAGGGAGTTTGCTGTCACCCATTAGTGCTTCAGCATTACTGTTAAGCATATTGAATGCATGAATTTCAGTGCTCTCTTTCCCTCTTCTTCAGTGTGGTTTATTTGGCCTCCAATGAGGGAAGCATTGTACTTGAAGCATTATTTAAGTTGATATATTTTACCCATCTATGAAGATAGATATGGGCTGATATAACAGATGCATTCTAGATTGGGCCTTAGATGACATTTCTATCTAGTTAATAGCAGGCTCAGCTGCTTTACCATTTACTCTTGTCTTGAGTTTAGACAACCCACAGTTTTACATTCTTCAGTGCTTTGAGAAATCTGATCCAGAGTTGCATACCTGCTCTGTCTGAAAAGACGTGCAGATGTCTTCACCCCCCATGATCTTGCCTCACCACAAGCTTTTTTCTCCAGTAGAGCTAATTAACTTGTTCCATTCCTTTCTTTCTGCCCCTATGCCTAATACCTGCTTATCCCTTTATATTTATCTGCCCTGATGGATGTTTGCAGCTCCTCCCAGTTGAGCATCATCCACCACTTCTAAGCTACTTCTTCAGGCATATTAATGAAGATGTTAAATGAAAGCAGACCTCACATGGATTCCTACAGCACCTCACTTACACACCTGCTTACAACTTTGCTCTTACATGCCCCTTGTCATTATCCCTTGTTTATGGTTCTTCAGGCAATTTCCAATCTGTGACAGTGCTCCTAACCCAAGACAGATTGAATTAAATTTACTAGCAGGAGTTCATGAAGAACTGTATTAAACATTGCATCCCCTGAATTCCCTTCAACCATGAATTTTAGAAACAGTCTAAAAATAGCATCATAGGCCATGCATTGAACACACTGGACCCTCACAAGTTGTAGAATTGGGGTTTGAGACTAGATGATAATATTTGTTAGCATGATTAATCTGGAAGACTGCCCTGGCTCAGGTCTCATCATCTCCAGAACTGACATTGGTTTTATCATAACATCAGGCTTGAGCTACCTGATTTGGAAGTTTTGTCTGGTTTATAAGCCACACTGCTTTCCCACTTTGAATTAATAATTCAATTGCTGGTATAAACAGTAAGTTAAATATGTGCTTAGCACTTATCCGTGTTCCAGAAGTGGGTTCCAAACTCAGTACTACAATGCAGCGTAAGAATTGTACTGGTGAGGTTCCCATCATGATCTTGTTGAGGGAGAAATCATGCTTTGGTACTAATCTTTCCCTGGTGATCAATTAATTCGTCATTACTATTTATTTATTGTCTATATTTCCTACAATCTGCTGACTGTCCAAGGGCATGACTTTGAAGGAGTCCCAAGGGGTCAATATATATGAAACGAGTAAGCCTAAGGGGAGAGAAGAGCTAGTCGATATTCCTATGACCAATTTCCTATGTGGTGCAAGCCAAAATGGAAGTGGTCAAGAGCCTATTACTGTGAATGATGATTCAAAGTAACATTGTGAAAGTAGTGATCAGAAAACGTGAGATAGCTTCCTATTGGAAGATCAGTTCTGTTGGCGTCAAAGCATTTTGCAGGAGCGTGCTGATGCAACAAATTTTTTTGACAGACGAGTGTCACAACAAATCATTTTAACTTTCTAGTTTCATTTCACTAATGTCAAAATGTTTAACTGAAATGAGGAAAAAAGGTCTCATTTTGCCTGTACCATTACATTTAATTTTGTTTAGATTGGCATGTTAATTTTGATACCATATATTTATACCTAATGTTGCAAATTGTTGCAAAGCAGTGGGAAAGAACCCCCCTTTCTGTGCTTTGCAATACAGACTTCAAACATTTGCAGTTTTAATCAGCAATAGTGACATTCTCTCACTGTGGCAAGTGTCCTACCCCATCGTTTTTATCAGCAACAATGATATTCTATCACCGGGGCAAGTGTCGTACCCCAAATATTTTTACCTGTGCTGTTTTCCTCTGAGCTTCATATACTTTTGGACTTTTGTGTGCCTTGTCACATATAATTAGCAGCTGTTGAGTGAATTGATCTGTTAATTTCCATCTCACACTCAGATGCATTTAATCCATTAGCTGATGATTTGCAGAGATTTTTCTCCTGAACATTTTCTCACCTGTGTTTTTTCAATAGTTAAATTGATTGGGTCACCATTACTTACTGCTTCTCCAAACCCTGTTTCTTTGTTTGCCTCCTTCCAGACCACGTGGTATATTAACAAGCAGTTGGCACCTCAGTCATTTAAATGTCACCATGAATGTCACCTCTTTTCATTTATTTATTAATCGGCATACCTGCTATTGAACGGTCTTTCCAAGTAAAAGTCGTTCTTCCTTTCTGTAGCCTCCAGCATGATCCCATCTCTGCTTCACAATACTTTTATCTGTTCCTTGGCTAGACACAGATAAAGGCAAGCCACCTTTGAGGTGGCCTGGGCTCCTCAGCAGTTCCAGGAGAGCAAGTTGGTCATGGTTGGTTTTAAACAGCTTTTTGAGGAAGGGAATTTTTCTGGCTAATATCGTTTCCTCTGCAAGGTATGTCTACAAATTAGATTTTCTAAAAATAGGCCTAGAATACAGGACTGGTCTTTGCAAAAGCACAACCCTGGTCAAACTGGAGGGTGGTGAGTCTTAAATTCTGGGCTGTTGCTTTTGTATTGTGACAGTATTTCTTTCAAGTGAGAGCCAGGGTACTGGTGTGTATGCACACACACACACAGAGCCAGGTCAGTCCTTGGTCAAAAGACTTGGAAAAGAGAATGGGCAGGAAAGGGAGGGTAAAGAAGGGTGGAACAAATGGCTCAGAGACACATGATGCTCATGGAAGAGTGAGAAGCTAGCCTTCTTCACCCTCAACCCAGTGTCCCACAGATGGACCTCACAGCCACCTGCCTCAGCTGTGGTCCTCTCTGTTCCCTTGGGCAAGTCACATCACCTCTAAGGTGCTTCGTGTTCCTTTCCTGTGACACTGGGATCATGATGATTCTCATGAACTTCTAATGTGTGACAGATGAGAAAGAGACTCTTTGGGCATGATTCTGAGATCAGCACTTCCTCAGCCTGGTGAGCCTGAGTGGAAATCATTAACAGAAGTACCTTCCATATACATGTACCTCCTCAGCCGGACAGAGAGACTGTCCAAAGTGAAATTTTCCTGCTTGTTTCCCAACTTGGCAATACCCAAATCCCTGCTTAACTTAGCAAGTGACACAGACCTCTTACAGCCTTGAGCACTGCCACCAGGGTCAATGCCCAGGTGCCAGGACACTATTAATGGTGTAGGTGCAGTTGTACCCACTCTGGCATCCAGGGATTTATACGTGCATCCCAATGCCTTTCTTTTGTGGGAGGGAGCTAGTGCTAAGCACTGCAAAGAGTCAGGGGTGCACCACTTCCTGGCAATTCCTCACTTTCCAGCCTTTCTACTTTGCCTTTTCCAGGTTGATGGACCTGCTCAAAGCTCTCTGTCTCCCTCAGATAAGGTCGTGCTGCACTGTGCAGCTTAGGATCTCTGGGTGTGACAGAGCACAGGAGAGCCTCCCATCAGTTTTTATGGCTCCTCTTAGCTCATCTCAGTACCAACTTTTTCTATAGGCAGCCTTGCTCCTTAACTCACCCTTCCGGTTCTCTGTTCTCTCCGGCTGCCAACGTCATTCTAGCAGGAACAAAACTCTGTCTTCTTCCTTCTCCCAACCTCTCTGCACTTCAAAACAAACAAACAAACAAAAAAACCAAACAAAAACAACCAGCCAAAGAAAGCCCACTCACCTTTGTGGGGAAACCTGAAGAACAGAAGGCATGGCCTGACAGGTACCATCAGGACAGAGAAAAAAAGAACTGAGATGTCAGGTACCTGGTAGAATAGAACAGACCTTTCCAGTTGGAAGGGACCTGCAATGATCAACTGCCCGACCAATTCAGGGCTGACCAAAAGTGAAATCACGTTATTAAGGCCATTGTCCAAATAAAGGCTTGGGGCATCAACCACCTCTCTAGGAAATCAGTTCCAGTGTTTGATCAGGATGTGGTTTGTGGTGATGTCATGGGGAAGATGTGGTATTTCCCTGAAGGGAGTGTGGTGGATGTGGATGGGTGTCTAGGCCTGTCAGAGCTATGCTGCAGGCTGCTTGCAGGCTCAGCGGAGCACTAGACTACCTTCTCACGCCTAGTTCCTTCACCGGGTCATCTTCTCACTTCGGTCTGTGACTCCCAGGAAGTCTGTGGACTTGAGGAAAATCTGATCTGTTGTCAGGAGAGTTACATTCAGTATATGGTACCTATACCATTCCTGGGAAATTGCAAAGCGCCCTCAGAATGAGAAAGGTTGAAAGCCACCAGTTTAGGTCATTTAAACTAAGTTACACGAACCCAATGATCACAGCTCCTGGAAATGTCCACTTTACTCAATTGAGGGACATAGCAGTAATTTCCCAGTAGGCCAAGCACAGCCTCCACTGTGCAAATAGTGAAGCAGATTAAAGCTGCCCTCAACTTTAATACAGTGCCACAGCCCGAGGGCACTACAGCTGATCTGATTTGGGGACCAGTCAGATCAGAATGGAGCTTGGCTCAGTGAGATCCCTGGTCTCATTTGATATCAAATTGAAGGCAGCCAACAGAGCTACGCTGCCCAGCTCAGGGGACCTGAGTCAAGGCAGCTTTGTCGTGGCTGTTTGGCAGCTTACAAACCACCAGCCGAACGAGAGCTCCTGGAGATGCTGGGAGTTTCAGGAGCAAATGGCAGTATGTGTATATGTGCATATAGGAGTATGTATGTATCTATGCATATATACACATTCTAAGAATGTATATATTTTATATGTATATAAACACAGAGATACGCACATAACAATAGTTTTATGCTGTATGTGTTATTACTCTGCACGGAGTTGTCAAATGCTATGCCTGTGCACACACACTTCTACCCATACATTTCAAATACCCTGGACAGTTGTAAGTCTTCAGTGTTTCACTCAAGCTGAAAAGAGTAGCTTCTCCGCTTCTGTGACCGAGTCAGGATTTCTCCCTGTTCAAAGGAAATACCTCTGGTACTTCTGCCCAAGGGAGGAATCTGGGTATTTCCTTCCTCCTTACTTCCTTCCTCTATGTCCAAGCCTGGGGCATCAGGGGAGCAGGCAGCAGCAGAGGCTGTGGGAGGAATGAATCTCGGAACAGGCTGCATCCTTCTCTTTCTTGGTGTGATGCCTGGCAGTTGGTTGAGATCAGGTCATTGCAAGGAAGGGTCAGTGGACACGTCTCATCACATAAATGTAAACATCTTTGGATGGCTACAGATGAGGTTACAGGGGTCTCGGTTTGCTTTGGAAATCAACCTCTGCAACTCCTAGACTCCATGGCTGATAGAAGAGAGTTTTTGGCAGGACCTAACCATCTTCCGTGAGCACAGTTGTTGCACGAGTTCCTGTGTGGGGAACGATGGGTTGGGGGAAAGAAGGAAAGGGAGGGAAGAGGTAGATGGGTTTCTCAAACAGCTGGGGCTGATGCTGTTCAGTTTTGGGGGTTTGAATAGTAGGGCGAGAGCGAGTATGTACTTCCCCCTTGTCTGGGTGGCTCCAGGCTCTGCATTCTGCTGCAGGTTAGGTGAGGGCAGGAGCAGGTGAGGACATCATACCCTTAGTTTTCCCATTCCTCAGTCACATCTAACAGACTTCACTGGAATTCTGGGGATGGTAGAAGCCTATGAGCTCCTCTTGTAAGAAATGCACAGGATCCTTTACCAAGTCAGTGACAATCTTCTTAGCTCAGCAGGAAAGCACCTTAGCACAGTGCTTCCCTGGTACAGTCATCCAAAGCTGTGTGCATCTCAGTGCCGTGCTTCCAACTTCAAAGTCAGCAGAGGGCTTTATCTCCCTCCCAGCTTTCCATTGTAGCATCCCTCCGTGCCAGAGATGCTGTTTCCATCTCTGCTTTCCTTCACGTTCCCTCAGCCCTGCAGTGCTGACTGTGCTCAGCACCCTTTGCTTCCTCTCACACCAGGGGTATTGGCTACTTGTTCTCTCAACATCTTCCCTCAACACCTCAAGGGATGGCCCAAGGCATGCCTCTGTCCTGTTTCCCTTGGACCCCAGAGAGCCTCTCCCCTTCATTACTCCTTCTTGAATGAGGTCTCTGTCTCTGCTGATCTCTTTACATTCTGGACTGTGGCTGGGTGGACAGCTTGAATCCAAAATGAGCTTTCCTGCCCAGTGTGATGGGGAAGCACCTCTTCTTCCCTGTTGTCACTGCTTCCCTCCCGAGGTAACTAATAAATTGCTCTGAGTCTTTAAATGGGCTGTTATTTCTTCCTTCCATCAGCACTCTCTCACTCTTGACTTGCGGTGCAGCTTCGGCTTCAATGAATTTATTGCCATGACAAGGTACACAGGTGATGCCAAAGTTGACAACTTAATTCATCAAGTGCTACTGTCTTTCTCTCATCTACACTTCTGTCGCTCCTTTCTTCTTTCCCTCTCCTCAGCTCTCCTTTCTTTCTGTCTGTCTGTCTGTCTCTCCCTCTCTCCCTCCTTCTCGCTCTAATGGTTTCCCCAGGTGATAGTTGGCTATCTCACACTCAAGACAGTCTGTCTCTCTTGACAAACGGAGCCGTCAATCAGAGGGCTCACCAGAGAGGGAAAGGAATTGGTCTTTACAGCACGTTGGCTATTTTCTTGCCTTTGCAGCATGTGTGGGGACGGGGGTTGAGGGCAACAGTCTTCAAACTGACTTACAGAAGCCATGTTTGCTTTAAGGTTGGTTTGGGACTCCAGAAGAGTGAGCTGTTGTGTCACAGGGACAGAGGAAGGGAGAAAAGCCCATCAACCCCAAACGTGTATAGGCAGGTAGAAATATCATTTAAAAAGAAATCCAACATCTTGACAAAACCCCCCCAGAGGATAAAGTCTCTGTTAAACAGAGTAGCAAATGATCTCTCCTTCTCACCCCCCCAATCCCATAATCCTTTGTTGGCATGGCAATTGCCAAAGTATATAAAGAAAGAGACAGATCCCTCAGGTATCTGTCAGCACTAGATACAATCTACCCAGGACAGTGTGTGTGTGGCATTTAATCCTCCATACATCAAGCGTATGCCCAGGATATAGTGTCACACTGTATTTGCGCTGCATCCCTTGTGCCTATTTGTCATGAGTGTCTGCGCCCCATCCAGTGGCAGGTTGATCCATAGTGTGATGCCATCTCGGTTAAATCTCTGCTTTTCCTCGGGCTTTGGCAGAGTTTTCATCATTGCGTTCTGATGCAAAGTTTCTTTATTTTTTTTTTCCACTCTTTGTACTTTCAGGAAATAATTTTCACAGACTTCAGTATATCATGACCATCAGAAGGGATAGTGTATGAGTGTATCCCTATCATCCATCAGTATCCCTAACTATATTGATTACCCTTCTATTCCTTTTTAGTTTGCACAATGTTTTGTGAGTCCTGCTTTTTCCCTCGGGTTGATGAACCACCAGGTTGATTCTCTCCTCCTTTGCATTCTCTTTTCTGTAAAAGTGTTTTGTCTTTATACCAGCAGTGAAGAATCTGGCCTGTTTTGTCTGTCTGTGGATAGGTGTCTTGGATTTACCCTTTTTGCTTTGCCAAGGAACTTTGCAGCACAATAATTCCTCATAAGGAACTCCCTTAAATAGTCTGATACTTTGCAGATATTCCTCCCCTGGTCCTCCTACTCACCTGTTGGGGCTGTAGATGGTGAGGCATCATACCCCCTCGTGACACCAGTTGGGTAGCAGTCACTGGGGATGTCATACATCTTGCACACAGTAGTCCCTAAGAGTGAGAAGTGGAAATGAGCCTTTAGAAAGGTGGAGTGACTTAAGGTTATAGCATAAGTGTGTAGAATAATCACTGAACCTGGAGTACCAGACCTCCTGATTCCTTCACAAAGCCATTCCTGCCTTTATTTTTCGGTAGTGTTGCTTACCCTGGTAACTGTGATATTACAAGTCCTTGATCGTGGATATGCTATTACAGCAGAGAAACATGACTTATATTTTCCACTGGACTTGGTTTTTGATCCCCTGCTGCAGTGGAGCTATTTGCAGTTTTTTATTAGTGTTCTTTGTTGATTAGCAAGGGGGATCACCTCATTCCTGCTCTCCAGCCAATAGCACTGGATTTCTGGAGTGGGGAGTATTTGCTTGCAGAACCTTAGATGAAAGTTGTCTGTAAAGCTGTTGTGCCACTCAACATAGAGGTGCTGGTGACTTTTTCTGGATGTAACCTCATCCTCCTGAAAGAACAATGTCTACCTATTTCTTCCCAGTTTGATACTCAGTATGAGTATCTGAAACTTCTTACGATATTTTGCTGCTTCGTTCTTTTAGGCACCCACATTTATAGCTAGCCCTGGGCATCTGACAGGCGGCCTTCTCCTGGCCTCTCAGGACAATTTGGGTGGGTAATCCGTATCAGCTCTGGCAGAAATGAAGTACCCAAGGCTCTTGACCGCTGCATTTCTCTGGAATCCTAGTATATAATGTGCTAATTACCTCAGTTTGCCAACGCTGAGAGACTAGCAAAAAATTTCTGTCAGTTTTGAAGAGAGCAGACTTGAACCCCAGTGGGGGACCAGGGGCAGCCGGTGTTTTTATGTGTCTTGATAAAGCTGCAGGCTACAAGGCATAAGCCTCGTGCCTGGCAGTCTGGGAGAGATTCTCCTTTAATTGAAATGGCACCGGTAATGTGTTTGCAGAGGAAAGCTCTTGGAATCCATCCCTCCCCTCCCTTGTGGTTGTCTGCGCATATACAGCACGTGTTTAACACGTGGCAAAGCTGGGAAAAGGAAACAGTGGGAAACTTCCAAGACGTTAAGGTGCTGCTGCACATGGCTGAACCAAAACAGAGCGCGCTCTTTTGGCAGGGGACTTTGGACAGCAGAAACTCTCCTCCCCAAGAAACCTTGGCTCTCGGTTGGTTTGTGGGAAGGAGATCACCACAATCACATCTCAGCTCTAGCCAGCTGCTTACTTTTTTTGAAGATGCCTTTACTTCGGGAGTACTGCATTTTTTTTCCTCTTTTCTGCTAGATCAGACTTGTGCATGAGCATTTCTGACAGAAGGGATTCTATGCCTTGAACTCTTTGGCTTTTCCTTCTCAGATGGCTGATGATAACACCCTGGCCTTTAGAAAATACGCTGCTGCAGCTATCACCAAGCTCAACAATAGCTAACAATTGAAAGTCTCACAGCTGGCATTTCATAACTGCATGTGCTGGAGAAGGCCACCATCTGTGGATCCAGCAATAGTGACAATGCAGGAATGTGCTGAGCAGCCCAAGCTGAAAAATTGTGGAGTTGCACTTTCAGCCTTTTTCACGCTCAAAATTTGAGGGTTTTTTTTGAGATGGGGATTTACTTCAGGTTCATTTTTTCTTGAAATGTTTTTGGTGGGGCTTTCAGCATCAGAAGAGGCAGCTGCTCTCTACGAAGACATTAGTCTTCTGATTTCTGATCTGACTACTCAGTGAAGAAACTATGGTGACTTGTATTATAGATTGTCCATCACTTGCTGGATTGGACAGAGTGAAGTCCTCTTGCAGGGGAAACAGCAGTGTTTCCTTATCAGACAGCTGACCTAGGCCATGAGTTGGAGAGTTATAGATCAAGGACAGTGTACAGTACTTTACACTCATCTCCAAATCTGTGCACTTAACACAAGAGTGATTTTTATCCAAAGCATGCAAAGGTCTGAATATCGGGTTATTAGCTTTGTTCTTTATACTTTTGACTGGAAGCAAAACCAGCATTTCCAAAATGCTACACTAGCTTTCTGCTCCCATAGAAGCCTAAAAGCAAGCTTGAAAAGTGGTTACAGCAAGCTGTCCCGCTGCATTTTGCTCATTTCAATGCAGAAGGAAGGAAAGGCCGCTAATAAAGGATGTTTTACATGTACCACATGCATTTGATTTGAGTGAGAGGCTTGTCACTGAGAAGCTGTCTGTCTCAGTTGAAACTGAGCCAGATCCTTGGATATATGGTATACACAAGACACTTGGAGCGTTGTATTCACTGCCCTGTGGCTTATCGCAGAGGCTGTGGGATAAACCATGGGCAGCCAAAGGAATCCAAGAACAAGGTTTGGAGAGAGCTGCATTTTCTTTTCAGCTTGCGTATGGATGTCCATCAAGTGGTTCATGAAGGCTGTTCTGTGGGGTGTACCATCTGTCCCTAATAAGCTGAACAAAAGCAACAGCACAAGATCCAAAAACAGGCAAACAAACAAAAACTTTGCCTCTGTTTCTCCTGCATGTAAAGCTATAATGGACCTCAATTTCATCCAGAGTGGAGTGTTAGCAGAAATGAACTTCCTTTCCTCCTTGCCTAATCAGGAAAATCCCAGTCATCCTCCTGAACCCTCTCCAAACCTGTACCTCTTGCCCTGGAATGACACGGGCTTTTCTCTGTGCTTTCTTCTCACACCTGGCCTGTGCTTCCTAGTCTCCTTCCCAAAGAAAGAGTTAACAGGCAGGAGCCAAGGACTTCTGGGAGTCCATTAAAAAACCATAATCTGTATTTTTACTATATATTTTAATAAAGCATCCCTCTTCCAGCTGCAACACTTCCTTGAAGCCATCACCGATTCGTCCAAAGGCCGTTAACATCAAAGGAGGAACTCCCTGGGCTCTGAATCAAGCCCTAGAAGGGGTGCATATTAGAACTCAGCTGCATACCATGTACATCCAACATGCTTAATGTTTCTGTGAAAAAGTTTTTCTTAACAAAATTCTCAGAGATGTCTTTGGGGGACTGGACACTAAGGACAACTTTTCTCACATAATTTCTCTTCCAGGATGGCTGATTACATCTGCAGAAAAAAAGATTTTGTATTGTTTCAGTCCCATAAGTAAATACTTGCCAGATTTTAAAAAATGGTCTATGGGAATATATAAACACACTCGAAACAAAGACCAAAAGCTGTGTACATCTGTAGTCTTGAAAGTGTTTGGGATTAGGCGGCATTCCAAGGGTTAATCCCTGGGGATTAGCATGGCAAACACTTCTGTTGTTGTTTACACGGGTCCTGTGAACAAGGCTGTGTTTTCACAGCAGGTCTCTCTAGGAGGGTTAGCCATAAAGCCTTGCAGTCAGTTTTACAAGCAGAAAGAACCCGAGCATCGTGAATGACAAATGCACAGAATTGTCCTTTAAAGCGATGAACTGCAGATAAATGGATCACTGCAGCCCCGGCATAAATTTGATATGTTAATAGAAAAGAAAAAGAAGTTTTGTAGCAAAGAACCAATACTTCATATCCAGAGTTCCAAATCTGGTGATAAGGGGATATCAGGCATACGCCCAGCTTATGCTTTGTGCTTTCATTTACGTGCTAAGCATGCAACTGTGAACCTGCTCTCCTGGGCAGCATCAGGATCCACAAACACGGGTTTGTGACCTTGTGCTTGGCCAATGGGACACCAAAAAGCCAGGTGTGAGTGAGATGCTGTCAGCATCAGGTCAAGGCCGGGGCTCAGGCTTGGAGCTGGGACTGCTGAAGGTGAAAGGCTGGAGTTTGGGTTTAAAGTTGAGGTGCTGGTCTAGGAACAGGAGTGAAGCTGCTTTTATGCCTCTCCCACAATGTCACAGTGCACTGAAAAACAGGGTTGGCTTGAGACTTAAGCTGAGCTTTTTTTTCTCCTCGCTGTTTCTCTCTCAGTCAGGAAGTGAAATAATTTCTCTCCTGACAATTTCATGGAGACAAGCTTAAAAAAAAAATAGAATCAGTGGGAATCAGTATAAGCAGTAGAGCCCAGTTCTGTGCTGAGTTTTCCAACATCTCATGTGTGGAACAGCCTAACAGGTTTGCGCTCCATGCTGCTCTCTGCTAAGAAACAATGTACTGGAAGTGTTTGCCATGTGATTTTACGCAGAAAAAATAGTCCAGACACCTAACTGTATATTGGATGAGGCAGAGCCTTCCTTTGGAGAAAACGATTTGGCTTGTCAGCTCTTACTCTCTTTCAAATGCAGCTAGCTCTGACATGTTACCCAGCTCAGCAAACTGGGAGGGCTTTCCGCACGGCTTTGATTTACAGCATCCTGACTGCTGCTCTGCTCCCAGTCAGTGCAATACGCCTGGTCCCCATCTGGATTTAACTAATTTCCTGCGTGGCGTCTCAGTGGGTGAGCCTCAGCTGCACCGTGGGGGAAGCTGGCCAAGATGCAAGGCCCAAGCTAGCAGCCCTTCTGCCTCCTTTGGCCTGGCCTCTCTTGGCACCAGGCAGCGGTGCTCGCTCGGGTGGAGGTCTGCCCCATTGGGGCAGAGCGGTGTGGGGCCACACGTGGGTTGGGAACTGCAGATCTCTTCAGTGGTTTCCATGCTCTGGCTGGGATAGACCCCTAAAGGCCACCAGGGATGGATGTGGCAAGACATCCACTTTCAAACAATAGGAAGAAGCAATTTTTACACCTTGTAAAAACACTGTACTGCATTTTGAGAGGTTTTTGGTTCCCAGGGGATTAAAAAACAAAACCAAGCCTTCAGTGTTTGCCTCTGATTCACCAGAAGCTTTAAGACCAAGAGAGGCACTGGCAGGGTGAACAAGCCTGGCAGAGAGGAAGGTCAGAAAGGTGTTTCAAGAGTCTACTCTCTTTAGTGAAGTTCAGCAACTTCACTCTGCTCTCCTACCCCGGTGACAGCTTGGTCTCCATCCAGTTGAAGCTGCAGCACGAATCAGACCGTGAAAAACACATCGTGGGTCTCACGTCACATTTCATCTGCAAAGTGCTTCAGAAACATTAGCGTGCTGCATCCCAAAAGGTGTCTGGATTTTCCTTCCCAGCCCTCAGCTTGCTCCCTTTGCGGACCTTAGCAGCAACAAGCTGTTTCTTGTTAGAGCCGTAAAGAGCTGTGATTAGCCTGCTGCACACATAAGAGGGAAATTAAACCATTTAGTTGTGTTTAGCAGCTCAGCCCCTTCTTCAGGCCCTCTCTCCCCACTAAACACTTTAACTAAACAATGACTAATGAGGCCAATTTGCTGTCAATTAATTGCCCCAGGAAAGGACCCCTAATTGTGGTTGAGCAGAGGTGGCGGCTCTAAAGCTTTCAAGGGCTGTGTGATGGTCAGCGTCCCCCATACCTCTGCCTTGAGGCTTATTAGCTTCTTTGTGTTTGTTGCAAAGTGCTGTTAATTGGGAGCTGGGGACAAGGAAATGAGAACTCTAGAGGCTAATTGATAGGCACCTGCAGAGGGCTTTAGTGGCTACAAAGTTCCTTTGACTTTGGAGAGAAGTCCTGATGTTTTCTTTTTGCCCTGAAAGCCAGGGGCTCCTGTGGATTAGTGGGTGGGAGTCTTAATTTCCTCCAGCAGATGGGGGTCCTACTTACCAGTAAATAGGCTGGAGGAAGTAACTAACTAATGAGGATATATGGAAGGGGCTGTGGTGACTTTCTCCATATGTATCCAAGGTGTCCTTCTTGGGACAAGCAGTTATAGCACTTAAATGGAGCTTATGGGCTTTCTTATTTTCACTTTTGCTGTTTGCTTCTGCGTCTTGGAAGGGATTAAATAGCTTTTCTGTGCCTTAGGTCTGTAGAGTGGGAATAAGAGCTTTAGGGTTTTTTAATGTATTTTGTGATTTATTGACAAAATACCTGACTGTTAAGCAGTCTTGTGATTTCAGATTGGGGAGTAGTTGCCCCACAGTGTAAGACTGCATCTAAGGGTCTTGTGCAAAGATCCATTTGCCCAAAGGGAGCAGTCACACCAGCTGACTGTGAACTTCGTGCGAGTGTGTTTACAAGGCTCAGAGCTGACTTTCAACTAGACCTCCACATCCCTCTGTTCACATTTTTCATCCTGCCATACCCAATTAAAGTTCCTACTCCTATGCTTCCTGCCCTTGTCTCCCAAACCCACTCTCCTCCTGCATTGAGGTCTTATGTGAAACATCATGAAAGCGGAATGCAGCCAACACAGGAGCCAGAAACTGCTGCCCCATGCCTGTAAGTACTCTGTGTATCTAAGTACCACTTACATTAAGCAGTGGTTCCTGTTCCTGTGACTTTGTGCCTGTGCTGTGTTTAGATGCTCTTGTCAAAAGGCAGGTATTGGAATTGTTTGGGAGCTGTAGCACAGCTTCCAGTATAAGATGAGTTGGGAAAAGATCTGTAGCAGCATTGCTAGTTACACCCTTCAGCAAGGGTTGCCTTGATGCTTTCTTGTTCCATCTCCCATTGCAATCCTGGAAAGGTACTCAGGAGCTGGCCTCCTTGATGTGAACTCCCATCTCTTAACCACTGGGCTGACTAATTTACTAGGAGATTTGGGGTGTAGCCTCACTCCTCGCTTGCTTCCATAGCCTTGAATGATAAAGCTGATCCAGCCTGCCCTCATGATCCCAGGTAATATCTCAGAAGGAGTTTTGACCCCTGAAGGGTTTTTGTCATAAACAGCAAGGATAACAGCAGCAGATGTTTGCGTGTTCTCGTTTGTGGTTTCCTTGCTGTCTCCTGTATGCGGCCCCTGTTTGTAATAACTGCTATAGCGGGTGTTTTTGAGACATGGTAATGTTTTGTAGAAACAAATCACTTGCTTTCATCTCGAGAGCAACAGTGATTGCGCTGGGGGAGTGTGCTCTATTTTTCATGTCTCAGTCTTTCTTATTATTTAAATTAATGTGAGTTGCGGTTGTCAAGAAAGTGAAGGATTGATGGCAATTAAGTAGAACCGGCTTGGTGCAAGCAGGTTCTGCGCAAGCCTGTCCTACCTAGCTCTGTCACTGTGCCTTGCCTGGCACTTGGATTCCTGCACCACCTCTGTCCTTGGACCCCTCCTGCCCTGCAGCTCCCCCAGCTCTCCCAGCCCAGATCGCCCTACAGCATCTCTGCCCTGGCCCCACTCCTCCCTTGCAGCCCGTGCTCTCCCAATGTGAGCTCCTCAAGAAGAATGACTTACTGGTTACTTTGAGGGTTGTTATTTACTGTCAGTGACATGTAAGATGAGATGCTGAGCTGTCATCAGGCTTGTCCTGTAAATGTGAAATGTAGAAGAAACAAATATGTGAGTTTCAAGCCATTCATCTCGGAGCTCATTTCCAGCCCTCCAGAATCTGTCCCTGGCGTGGGTAAGGCACCCTACCCCTCTGGGGATGGAGCGGTGGGTAATACACCTCCTTTCACATCGGTCTCTGCTCCCTGCCCCATCCATGGGGATCCTAAGCACAGGGTACTGGATACCCCATATTACACTTATGCTGAAAAAGAGGGAAAAATCTGGCAGTTTTATCTTTTTCAGCATTACCAGAGAGCCTGGCAGTGATTTCCTGTGGCCCTTGGAGCCAGAGGAGTCCAGCTGCAGCCTGGTCTCCTCTGAAGGGACAAACTGTTAGGCTGGATATGAAAACACCTGAAAGCGCTGTTTAGCTGTGGTGCTTCCCTACTGTGGGTCTGCAAGCTGTGGTTTTGCCTGTGCTAGTAGTTTAGAGAGGCCAGACATGAAAAAGTTTTCCAGTTGAGGGTCAACAAGAGATGGCTGGGCAAAAGGAGGCTGTGACACCCAGAAGATCCTGGTCCCATCTGGGAGGTGGTTTAGTCACCATCCCTGGACGTGCTTAAGAAACGTGTAGATGTGGCACTGCAGGGCATGCTCTGATGGCCGAGATTGTAGGATTTTTTCGTGTGTGTGTATGGTTGGACTCGGTGATCTCAGAGGTCCTTTCCATCCATGACGATTCTGTGATTCTGTCCCAGGAGGTTTTATTCTCAGCACTCCTACCAGCCGTCTGGGAACTGTGAAAACATAACATAACCCCCACATGGGAAAAAATAATAAGGTCAAAGCTTCTCATTTTAAGATTGTCCTAAAAAGGTGTGTGCAAAGTAACGACAAGTGCCAAGGAGGCAATGCTAGATAGATGTTGCTGGTGCTGACAGTTTTGTCATTTTAACACACTGTCTTGACACCCCGAAAATTAAAAGTCTCTGACTTTTTATCTGAGTGAAATTACTGTCCACTAAGATCCAGTCATTTTTAATGCTAGCTGGCTTTGGATTCTAAGGAGACGAAACAAAACAGGTTTTAAATTCACATGGAAATTGTTTCCTGCCTCCTTTCAGCTTTCCCTTGCCCTCTAGATGAAGGTGGCAGCTGAAAGGAACCAGCCATTATACTCCTAACAGGATTTCAGCCTTGGATGCCCTTTTCTCCCTCATCTGAAAAAGTGGCGAGCCAGATATGACCATCTGGACACATCTCTTGGGCATTTGGTCTGCATGGTCAGATCTGTTTGTATTTACTGAGTTTACTTGATTCTCTGCAAACTAAAATGACTTGACGGATTTGGAAGGTGGCAGGGTATACACATGTCCTAACTGCAGTTCTGTTGCTGGTGCCCCATAGTGGCTTTTACTGCTCTCTCCTCAATTGTGTTGGCTGTCATCACACTGTTCTCCTAGGACCTTGGACTAGCCTACAGCTCCATCTACTAGTCTTGCTTGAACTTAGTCTTTCTTGGTTTGTTGTGTGGCTTTTTTTCCTGGTGCAAATGTTAATCCCTTGAGGTTAAGATAAAAGTCCCAAAACATGGTTTAGCCAGTGATTCTACTCCTGGGCTCTGCTTACCCATGTTTGCCAGCACACCAGAGAGTCTCTGCTGAGGATGCTCCAAAGTCATCACCGTTGTGTCGCCTCATAGAGCAGCTAGGACAAAACTCTTGCAAAAACAGCAGCCTCTGTTGTTCTTTCCCAGACTGAGCCCCTCTGTCCTCTCCAGAAGTCAGAGGTATATTGGTCTCAGATCTGAAACACAATATGTACTACAGGTAGCTGTGCTGCTGCAGGACTGACATGGCCCTTCCAGTTGCTTTATTCCTTATAGTAACAGTTCGGATTTCTGCACCACAACTTGCAGGGGTCTCCCAGCCTGCAGCTCTGCTTGCTGGAGTGATGGGTCTGTCCCTCCTGAGTGATGAGACAGGAAACTCCCTCATGGGACAGAATGAAGAAAGAGAAAGTGCTTCCGAGTCCTGCCGACTCAGTGCTGAGCAAGATCTCAACGTGATGAGATCTTGCATGATCACTATTCTGTGATTCTGTGATGCAGCAAGCTGCTGCTCTGCTTTGGTGTGCCGTGAAACAAGCATTTCTTGGAGGAGGGGCAGGGTATTTAGTGGCCCAGCTGGGGTATTTAATTTCTGCTGCCCTTTATGCAGTTTCAGGATATTGGTTGACAAAGGTATTTGCTTACTTTCCAAGAGCGCCTGATTGTTGCTGTGTACTGCCAGGCATTTGCTGGGCAGAATGGGTATGTGATAAAGGGGGGGGAGGCACAACATAAAACTGTAGTCAGTGAAACCCTCGTGTACCCCTTGATATTGTGGGATCAAATTCTTTGACACCATCAGCATTCTCCAACAGTGTTTATTTTGTTTTGTTCTGTTGCCTCCTACGTCTTCCTACGTGTGCAGACACACTGCCGATGGCTCGCACTGAATCACCCCTGTAAAATGTAGCAGAGCTTGTGTTTGTCAAAGTGTTTTGCTTTGAGAGGAAGGGGTTGATTTTCTGCTGTGCTGTGCTTTACCCATTATTGTGCTGCTAGGAAGATGTCCCTACTCTGAAATTCCCTCTCTCCAGGGAAGGCAACCCTGGTGCAGTCAACCATTCCCCCAACATGCCTTGCTTTTGTTGTTTCACCATGAGCTGATCAGCCATCAATTCTAGCTGTTGAACAGCAAACATACTTCAAGGTCTCTTCTCCATCCTTCCTGGTGCCAATTAGAGCAGGTTGCTGAGGGCCTCATCCAAGTGAATTTTGCATATCTCCAGGGATGGACTTTTCACCACGTCTCTGGGGAACCTGTTCCTGTCTTTGACCTCCCCAAAGTGAAAGCTTTTTCCTCATTCTGAGTTAGAATTTTCCCCACGTTGCAGCTCATGTCTGCTACTTTTCACTGTGCACCTCAGAGCAAAATCTGCCTCTTGTATCTGCACCTTCCCACTAGCTATTTGTAGACATCAATAATATCTCCCGTCCGCCTTCCCTTCTTCAGGCTGAACAGACCCAACTCTCTGAAGTTCTCCTTGTACATCATGTGCTATAGCCCTCTGACCATCTTGGGAGCCCTTCAGTGGACTTGCTCCAGTATGTTGATAGCCGCCTTTTACTGGGGAGCCCAAAACTGATACAAGGCTTCAGATGCTGTCTAACAAGCATGGTAGAAAGGGACATAATCACTTCCCTCCACTTACAGCACTACACTCTTGCTAATACAACCCAGGATGCTTGGTCTTTGCTGCAAAGGCATACTGGTAATTCATGCTGAACCTGTTGGCCCTCCACATCACCTGGACTGCTTGAGCCCAGCACTTTCACCCTTCTGGCAAATATCAGTATGGTTGAAGCCCCTCACCAGGGCTGTGATTGTGAGGTTTCTTCTATCTGGCTAAACTCTGCTGCCTCTTCTTAATCAAATGGTTGGTAGCAGACACCAACCAACACTGTAATATCCCTCATCCTTAAACCTAAACTCCCAGCTGGTTCACCTAGTAGGTGAACCTTTATCACTAGTGGGTGCACTCCAGTCACTCCTTTGCAGAGAGCACATCTCATTTCCTTGCCTTTCCAGCCTGTCTTTCTGGAAAAGCCCATACCCATCCTGCACAGCACTGCCAGTCCTGAGAGCTGTCCCACTACAGCTCTGTCATTCCAATGGGTTTATAGCACTGCAAATCTCCAGGAACATCTAATTCCTCCTGGTTTTTCACCGTGATACTTGCATTGGTGTACAGGCATTTGAAATGGGCCCCCAGCTGTCCTCCTTTCACAAGGGGAGTGTGAAAGCCTTCCCTGTTGTGTTGGCCCCCAGCTGCCTCCTCACTGCCCTCCATGCTGTCACTTCTCCCCAGATTATGGCAATCTTCTCCCAGTGTGCCTAGTTTAAATCCCTCCTTGCCTAGGTGAGTGAGCCTGTTGGCAAAGACATCTGCCTCACTTTGTTTGGCAGGTCCTGGTCCTGCTCAGGAGCCCCTGTTCTTCCAAAGGGGTCCCATGGTTGTAGATGCTGAAGAGTTGACCATGAGTTTGGGGCCTGCAGAGAGGGGCTAATGAGCTGTGGGTTGTAAACAATATTCCTATGAATCCAGCAACACAGCTGGAAGTGGTGAGTTGCTCTCTTCAGGCTTCATTTCCTTTTCCCCACCTAGCTCGTGGGCAGCTTTGCCTCACAAGGACCATCAGCTGCTTCTGCCAAGGAGGGGGGAAGGGAGGCTGCTATCTGTTTATTCTGTGGTAAGCGAAGCAGAAAATGATGTTTCATTCCTTGCTACACATAAATTCAGAAGCTGAAAATATATTAAAAGAAAAAAAAAAATTAGAAGATTCCTTTTTAGTAAAACTCCTTCACCACCTCTGGGTTGTGAAGTGTGGAAGCAAGACGTGGATGTGAGTGAGGAGAGACTGCAACAGCCTGGCCTGCTTAGAGGTTGATACACCAGCATGCTCCATGCGTGGAGGTAGCTGTTCAGGTCCCAGCGTGGTCACTTTGGTCCCGCGACACAAACTCAGTTAGCCTGGGAGGTCTTTAAGGAACCTGAATGCCCACATCATGGCTGGTCTTGTGAATCTTTAAAGACCCTACCATGCTTTTGGTGCTGTGCCGTGTGAGGTGCAGTCAGCCAGAAGCTGCTTACTGTGGGCAGCCCACTGGGATCCATCTTGGCTGAAAAATGTTGCAGAAACCTTCCCGCTGTCACTGTTGTGCCTTCCTTCAGCACATTCCCATTAGCCATGGCGCATGTCCCTGCTTCTCACCTTGTCATGGCAGGCACAACAGAAAGGAGCTTAACAGCTCTCTGGTTCAGTTCCCCGTGAGCATTTGGTTACATGAGCAGCAGATCAGGGTCCTGGCTAACAGCATGAGTTTTATCTGCCCGTGGGAGGTAACATTAACTAATACACCCTCTGAGTCAGTGCCTTGAGGCCTGGCACCCTGCAGGAGGACCTAGAACTGCATCTGGGACTGTTTGGAGTGTAAAAATGAGCTAGGACGGTGCTCAAAGCCTACTGATTCCTTCTCTGCAGCCTTGGGGCAGTCAGGCAAGTTCTTAGATGTTATTTTATGAAGGTCCCCAAATGTGTCCAAATAAAAAGCATCACAGTTGCAGCAAAGGCCTTTTCTACTTGCAGATCCTAGCAAGCGGTACATATTATTCTGATATAATTTCAGAAACCCAGGTACTATGAGGAGCGCAGCCTGTGAGAGGAGCCTGTGGCTGCCACTGGTTAATAGGTAGATAGGTTAATGAGTCAGACAGGCTGCCCTCCAGAAGTCTGGGTAACGAGGCTGAACTTTCTTTTGTTTTCACAGTTCCACCAAAGATCTCCAATATCTCCTCGGACATCACCGTGAATGAGGGCAGCAATGTGACTCTGGTTTGCATGGCAAATGGGCGTCCTGAGCCTGTCATCACCTGGAGGCACCTCACCCCAACAGGTAAGAGACTGAACTGGACTCAACTGTGCTGCTGATTTGTGAACTGTACACTAGTTTCCTTCTCTTCCAACATCAACAGAAAATTTCAGTAGCAATACAGGCAACTGTAAAAAAGTGGCAAGAATCTTAAATGCACGGCAAGCTTGTTTTGCAGTGTGATTTCGCAGGCAACGATAACCAGGTTGTCCAAGGGAACAAATAAAATTACTTCAGTAGGTGCTCTACAGAATTGGACCTGTAATTCTATTTAGATTTGGTCTGCATCTAGTTGTCTCAGTCTCTACTGCTGGTAATGCACAGCATGGTGGTGGAGACAAAATACTGCTGGCGCCAGAAAGAGGCGAAAGGGTTTCTGTGTAGATACTACATAGAAGAGGTTCTTTCTGAAAACCATGGCATTTGCTTCCCCCTGATTTGCCTTAAAAGGGAGGGGCAAAGAGTGGCACGGATGATTTCATATTACTCTCCACTTTGGCAGACAGTCTTCCTATGTCTTGTGAGGTGAGTAAAGAAGGCATTTGATCTGCAAGATGAGTGAAGATGAGGGTGGAGGCAGAATAAAGGAGAACTCACCAGCTTTGTTCTGCTATCTAGCTGTGCCTTCCACGCTTGAGGATGCGGTAAGCTTGGAAGGAGAATATCCTTTCAGTAGTCAAACTGTGTGGGGTTAGCAGCTTGGGTTGCAAGGAAACCTTCACCCCCTAGAGATTTATCAGTAGGATGGGAACAAGAGGTAGGTTTCTTTTCTTCCGTATCTTGTCCTTTGAGGAGAGAAGAACCCTTTACCTGATTTCTTTTGCCGTCAGTTATTCTTTCATCTAAGATGTGTGGGGAAAGCATTGATTAACTCCATATGAATAGTATTCCGTGGTATTCCCGTATATGTAAAGGGTTAAAGAAGGCTTGAGGTAGGCGGAGTACAAGCTTTCTTTATGTGCTACAGGCAGTCAAGCTATCTACTGCAATTCAGCAGCCAGAAAAGGGGAGAACGTTTGCAGAAAGAAGGTTGGACAGAGAAAGGTAGAATGACACATTGGAACAGAGCTCAATCCAAGGGCTGGGTCCAGAAGCCCCTGGATGTGGGTCCTGTGGTTCAGACTGGGGTTACTCAGATTTCCTGTCTCATCCCTTCAGCCAAACCAAAATCCTCCTCAGCTTTCATGTATATAAGAGCCAGAGATGCAGCTTATATTTCTGGCCCATTTCTTGTAGTACCAAAAGAAGGAAGATGGGGAAAGACTGCCAGGAGAGGTGGGAGGAGCAGGGCTGACGAGGGGAGCACTACTCACTCCTCTGTGGTATCATTGTCACTACCCGACTCTGCTGCTTCCTCTCCTGCTATTTTCCGTATTAAGCATGACTGTGCCATTTGCATATATAGGGGAATAGAACCTATTTTTTCACCTTTAGTTGTGTATATAGAATCTTCTAGCTCTGGAATTTCTGCTTTTAAGATTAAGATTTATTTCCTATCAAATATTCCATCTTACTAATGCATCAGTCTTTCAGTCCTCCATCTCACTCTTTCGTGTATTCAGGTAGGAGACATCCCTAGCAATTTCATGAGCACAGCCTAACATTGTCCGAGTTAAAGGTGTTACAAAGATGCTAGCTTAAAGCTTCATGAAAAATAAGGCCTGGTACACACGAGATGTGTTGTTTAGAGCAGTAATAAGATTCATGTCCTGACTCATCTCTTTGGCTTCATGTTCGTGCTTTGTGTTTTTTCACAATTGTAGCGCCTACTCCATTGTGTCAGACACAGACTTCTTTTCTCCCTTTTAAAAAGTCTTCTCAGAGCAAATCTTCATTCTGGTGAGGAACAGGACTGGGGAATCCCATCCCTGCTGTGATTCCATGGTCAGTTTTCCTGGGTCTGTTGTTCAGTTTTCCGGCATACCCCTTCACACTTTTTCTCCTGTGCTGCGTGTCTCAGAGGTGTTGCCTCGTTAGCATCCCTCAGCACCATCCCGCTGACCTCCATCCAATCCATCCTCAATCCTCCCCTCTACAGCGAAGCCTGCCAAGCACCCCCTTCCTAAATGACTAAGAGCCAGGGATGAAGGGCAGGCAGTCTCCAGTCTGTCACCTCCATGTCTCACTGCTTGCTGTTCTCTCTCTTTTTCCTTATCTCAACCCATCTGTTATCTTTAACGGGTACAGAGGAACTGCTTTCAGGCAGACATCAGGTCTTTCAGCAGCATGTAGCCCAGTAAGGCGATTGTCCCAAAATGGGGGACAGAAGGCCTTCTTTTAAATGTTTTCCTTGAGGTTGACAATTAAAATAAATTCCAAATCTGTTCCAGAGCTGCTGCAGTTAGAAACATGTCTTATCTTGGAATCTCCCTTTTCCAGAACTGTAAGGCATTTTGGCTCCATTTATGCTAGTTTTGAAGACATCTGCTATGCATCAAAGAGCTATTTTTGATCATTGTAAAGGTTTCTAAAATATATCTCTCTCCTTGGATTTTTTTTGCAGCTAAACTCGTGACTGCAGAACTGGAAGAATGAGTGTTATTGAGCTTGTGTAGGAGGTTTTGAATGGACAGGTTGTGAGATTAAACCAGCATTGGGGGGCAAGAGGGCCAAATAGCTTTTTCTTTGTGCACTCTCCTCAAGGAGTTCATTAGCAAATTTTTCTGCTATTTCTTTCATTCATTGACTTCACCAATAGTGTTTGTTGGCTAATTAGCTGAGTTAGGACTACAGAAATTATTTCTTGATGGCTGGGAAGTGGAAGATACAAATGCAAAGGGAAAGCAGTGTTGCCACTTATACAAAGAAGGCAGAACAATAGTTCATTTAAATGCTGCTGGGCCTCGGGAGTGATCATAGCCCACTCATCTGCCTATCTGGGAAGTTAAAAACATGGCTTTATAAAATGCTAGATGGCTTCTTTTGCTGGTCGTTCACTGAGCAGTTGAACTTGATATTTTTCTCACATCAACTGTTAAGTCCCCAAGCCCTGAAGCAGCCCATAGGAAAAAACCCTCTCCTTACCATGTGAGATAGCTAAGGTGTGGCTGTGGTTGTGGACAGTAGCACTGACACCTGGGAGGAAGGCAGGTAAGGGGAAAAATAATAATTCTGATGGCGTGTGACAATGCAGATCAGCTTTAATTTAATGAAAGTACGAATGACATTCCTCAGAACAATGCAAGTCCTTGCTCTCCACTTCCATTACTCTTCAGATGATTGACTGGGTTTTGGCAGAGCAGTTGGAGAGAATTAGCCAGACTCTTCCTTATCTGAAAGGCTATTATGCTGTAGGACATCGGCAACCTGCTCACACTAGTTGTGGATAGTTTAATAGGCATTGCCTGAGAGCACAAACAGCTTCATTAGCTCTTCTCCTCCAGCCAGCAGAGTTCTCTTCTGGGATTGCCGAACTGCAGCTTCCAGCAACGGGCCAGCACCTCCCTGCTCATAGTCTGATCTCTTCCCTGTGATTCAGAACATGGCTGCAGGCTTATTAAGCCTGCCATGCCCTATGACTTTTGCCGTCCCAGTTTGTGACGATAAACCATGGAAAAGACCGTAGCAGCCTCTGAACTGGATTTGTCAGGAAACTGTGATTTGTTCAGTTAGAGTGTGGACAAGTATTGATGATTTCCTACACAGACTACATGAGTTAGCACTTGTCAGCTATTAGAAATATTTCACTAGGGGATGTATTACAGTCTCTCTTCTCTTGAAAGGGACAAAACCCAGATTTTCCCCTCTGTGATGCTGTACAAGGAGTGGGTGTTATCCAAAGTATAGATTATTCTTTCCTTACTGATTCTGGTCCAATCAAATTTCCAGTAGTTGCACCACAGGTGCACCACAAGGTCCCAGCACAGGGCTATGTATCACACTGACATATCCTGTGTAGGCTACCATAGGCAGTCTACCCATCTATGGCTAGTTATGTTAGAGGTGCTCTGTTTTCCCCGTGCTGTGCACCAAGATAACAGCTAGCACAGCCAAGAAAAAAATTCAGTAAGATAGTTTACAGATGGTAGGCAATGCCTGCATTTGAGCTTATCTTAGTTTCACTTCACGTCTTTCTTGACTTATGTTTATTCAGACTAATGCAACTTCTTCCTACCCATAAGCTGTTGAGATCACAGTCCAGAGGCTTTAACATTTATCATTCCTCATCTCTCCATCTTATTCAGTGCCATGCTGAATGCCTGGTTGACTGAAAAAAGAGCTTCCTGGGAAAAATAAAGATTCATGTATGTTCATATTCTTATCAATAAAATCCTTCTCAATGGAAGCCCTAAAGAGTGGCCTCTTGTGGGTCAGGTTAGCAGCAATATGAGCATGGACAGTTGTTGCAAGGTCTTTGCATTACCAGAGATCTCGCTGCCAAGCCTGCTGTCCTGGATGAGCAGACAAACACAGAGGAAAAAGGCAGCTCCTGTCCTGAGGAGCTTGTACTCCAGTTAACAGAAACAGTCCTATTCATGTTTCTGCTCATTTCCCACATGACATCAATGGTTGAAACCGACCTAAGGGCCTTGCTCGTGCGCACTGTGGCAAGTGCTGCAGGATTGGTACCCATGTGTGGTGGCAGTCTGAGAGGTGGTGGTACAGAGACAAAGCTATATCAATCCCTGTGGTGCTCAGCTCAAGGTCAAAAATTTGAGGCTTTTACTGGTTGTGGATAACCAGTTGAGGAGCGAACAATTCAGTTTTCCTTGAGCAGTTACAGAGCATGAAACTTGTATAAAACCACCAGGTATCTCATTCCTGATCCAACTTCCTTAGCCTCAGCCCAGCAGGTCTGTTTGATAGAGAACAGTCTGGATTCTCCCAAATTCCACCTGGCAGTCTAAAGATACCCACTTTGGCTCAACAAGGAGCTTAGTTATTACAGTGGTAATCACGGCATAAAAACCAGTCTAGAGCAAAGCAGATAAGTATTGATTGCAACACCCAAGTTTCATGTCACAGCATAAGATGAAAGGAGATGGGAAGGCTTGTCAAATATGCCAGTCTGATTCTCCCTAGAGGGTGCTAGAAATTCTCATTTAGTCTTAGAGAATTTACCGTAGCCTGGGAAGTTTAGGAGGGATAGAGAATACAGAAGAGTGCCTGCATGCTCTGTGTAATTGAGATGGTATACATATAATATGTTTATAAACAGCTGTAGAACTCATTGCCATGGAAAGTTATTTAAAGATGAGAACTTGGCAAGACTCAAACAGTTTATGTGTTCCTGAGGATAATGTGAACAAATCTGGATATTCTTGTTATTCACAACAGAAATATTGAAAAGGATGCTAAACTTCATGCTTTGGGGCTCAATTACTAGAGATCAGGATGAGACGTAAACTGAAAGAGACATTATCTCACACCCCCGCTTACTCATGTATCTTCCTTCAGTGAATGCCAGTCTCCACGTAAGGCTGAACACTGAGCATGAGGGAAGCAGGGAGCTCTCTGAAAGCATGAGATTCAAGACAACCATATAGTTCACATGGGCAACTTTGATCTTTGTGTCCTGTGTTTATTTGCCTCTCATTGCTGTCTAAGCCCAAAGCCTTGCTAGTACATTTTGCATTGCACAGGAGAAGCCACTTTATGACCAAAGAAGATAACAAACAGAAAACCATCAGCCAGAGTCACCACAAGTCAGCCCTGTAGGCATTAGGTAGTGATGAATGGGAAGGGGATTTTCTGCTCATCTAAACCATTTGGATTTATCCCACCTCTCTGCTGCACTCTTGAAACCTCAGTAAAACAGTTGTAAAGAGGAGGAGTGTTGCTTTGGGAAGGTTTTGTGGTTTGGTTTTTTTTCTGTTGTTGTTTGGGTTTGGTGGGATTTTTTGGGGGGTGTTACTGTGCCAGCTCTTTTCATATCACATCCTCCTCTCCCTCTATCTGCTTTTGCCTGATCAGAAAATTTAAGATTTATAAGGTACTTTTTTCACCCTGCATTTTAGGATGTTGGGAAGGAACTGATGATTTTTAACCAAGTCTCTTTGTCCTCCTTGTTTTTTTTTCCTTGCATCCTGAAAATACTCTCTGGCAAAAATGTGGTCATGCCTTCCACAGAGACCTCTCACTTTGCCTCTTATACTCTCCCTTTTTGTTTTAGGACTCTTTGTGAGATGTCTTTTTCTCTCTTGGTCTAGCCTTCATCTTATCCAACATTATAGGGAAAAAAAAAAAGAGGAAGACAAGGATGCTGGCTCACAAAGAGCCTGGGAAACAAGCCAACGTTTCAGCTTTTTCAGGGCTTCTCCAGAAGGCATCCAAAGTTGTTTCAACCTCTATTTGCTTCCCACTTCCTCTGGCTCCACATTTTTTTACTTTTTTAGGTCTGCTCTTCTTAGTGCATGGCCCACAATCAGCAGCCCTGCTGCTCCCTTCCTCATCTATAATAAACTTAAGTCCTGAATTCGCTCTCCCCACGACATATGGGAAGAGCTTTGATTTCTTCCTTCCATGCCCAGAGAGACACAACCACTGCACAGAGATCCCTCTAGAGTTCCCTGGGGAGCAAGAGAATAAGTCTGCTGCAAGGAAGGAATTTCCTCTGCCTTCAGCAGTGGTTGGAGGGGAACACCTGGAGTCTTCTTGTCAGTGCTTGACTGCTCCACCTCTGGCTACATTTTCTGTGCTGTTACTGGGAAGATGTGGTGGTTATGTACCAAGTTAGTGGCTATCCTGCCACAGAAATGCTGTTCTATACAGCAAGTGCGAGTCTGGTAGAGCTACTTCCATTTTTCCTTCTCCCATATGGGTACCACTTAGAGTCAGCCATGGTGTTAGAGTCTTTTCCATGGCATTTTAAAGGCTGAGCTGGTTTGTGTCCATATGAAAACTTTCATCCACCTACAGAAGAGCAGCATTTTTCTAGTTCATTGCATGCTGTAATATTGCTGTCTGTGCAGCGCCGTACAGTCATTACCTCTACCCTCAAGGCTAGTGCTTCTCAATGGAGATGTTCCTGATTAGTAGAGACATTCAGGAATAACTAGCTGCTTCTTTCTCTCCCCTCCTTCCATAGAATCACAGAATGATATGGGGTTGGAAAGGACCTCTGGAGATCATCTAGTCCACCCCCCGGCCAAAGCAGGTCCACCTAGGGCAAGTTGCACAGGATCGTGTCCAGGCAGGTTTAGAATGTCTCCAGAGATGGAGACTCCACCACCTCTCTGGGCAGCCTGTAATTTTTTTATTTTTTCTTTCTATGAGCCAGTCTTGAAGGATCCCAGAAGACTGGAGGTGAGAGTGAAAACTGAGTGCTCAAGAAGATAAGAGTTCAAAATCTTTCATAGTTAATGATAACAGGAAAAGGAATTGCCGTACACTACCATAAGTAGGCTCTCAGCAGCAGGTTGATGAACCTTACCAAATTCTTCATCATTCCCACCAGCACAAACCCATCGAAATCAAAGGACTTTCCTGTCATGACTAGGACAAAATAGGAAAGGTCTGCTGCTTACCCTACTTAGTGTGGTCTGTCTTGCCCTCCTTCCTTGTGCTCCAAATCTGCCATGGAGCATCCTTGTATCCTACCTAGAAGTAGTTAATTACAGCAAAACAAATTGTCTGGAGAGAATGTTTTTGAGTGCAAGACACTGAGAGTGTGTGTGTTACCGTGTCTCCCTCTAGTGATCTGAACTAATGAGTCTGCTTTGGGTCTTGTGCTTGGAGCTTCTTGTTTGGTGGCAGAGGGTTCACAGGGGCAAAAGGCTGATATTTTAGGACTGAGTCCTATTTTCCCTGCCATGTGGAGGTCATAGTCCTCAAGCTCCATGAAAATTTAACTGTGCTTGTAAAGATTCAGGGAGGTTGCGTGTGAATTAAAGAGAGAAAAAATTCGCAGCATTTTAAATTTAATACTTTCAATTCAAACATCCTTAAGAAAGCTATCCTTAAGAAGAAAATGGAGAGGCTGCATCTTTTTTTCCCCCGTTGTAGCTGTAATCTATAAGTACTTTCACTTTAGGCAAGCGTATTTCTCACTCTCTCTTCACAGTAGGAGAGAGATACGCTAATAAAAGGGGAAGTTAAAGTAGTAGCTTATAGCTGTTCCCTGCATTTTTTTCATTTAAAGAGAGAGACTTCACCATTTTTGTTATTACGCTGTTAACGGGGCCTCAACCAATCTCAGTGACTTCACTGACTTCAGTGCCTGATAAATGCTGCATTGGAGCTGGAGCTACTGCCTCCTTTCATCTAAGGACTCCAGTGAGTGTGGATGACAGCATCTACTGCAGCACACGGGTCCTGCCAGGACAGTGATATCTGGAGGGAGTTTCCTATACAGCCCCAAAACCTTCACCTCTTCTAGCTTCTTCCACGCAGTCTTCTGTCTCTTGCCACTGCCTCCACCCCCACGCCAGTCCCACTGATGAAGCCACTTGCCTTATATATCCCAGCTCTATTGATAGCTGGAAAACAGTGAGAGAGAGACACACACAGAATGGGGGCGTGCAGGGAAAAGCAGGAAGAGCCTCCTGTACAGAGATAGCCCTAGGGCAAAGAAAAATCCACTTTGGGGACAAGACATCCAGAATCAGCTTGCCATGATGACCACAGCAAGGTCAGGTGTCACTCAGCTCCTGCAGTGTGGAGCTTTTCTCCCGGGTCTGAATACAGTTGTAGTGGCAGTGGGAGTCTCCCAGCTGAAGGCAGTGAGCTATTTTGGTAATGCAAGGCTGCAGCAGGCCCTGGTGTTGTGAATGCTTGTGCTCTTTTTTCCTTCCTCAGCCTCTTTTCTGAGCATTTCAGAAATGTGCCTTCAGAAAATCTCTCCCTTTCCTGTCTCAAGAAAACCATAAAAGACTGAAAACATGATTCAGGGATTATTTTTTTTTTTTTTTTAGGAGGTGCATGTTCAAAATTGTTGTTCTTATTTCTTCTCCAGTTACTTTTTCTTTCTGAACAGCACCTGAAAAATATGACTCTTCTCATGCACTTGGTATTTTTTCATGCACTGGCTGAACAAATCATCCTTTCTCGTAAACTCACGAGTGCTCACCGCAGTGTTACTGCAGCAGGGAGCAGAGCAGGGAGGCTGGGAGAGGACGGTGGGTGCAGGCTCATCCCGTAAAGCAAGAGCTGCCATCTGATGCAGCCTTTGAAGTTCATGCCCAGTTTGGGGTGACCTGAGCCATTTGAAGGATGAGCATATCCTGCCAGAGGATCAGCACAAGCTGCAAGCAAGAAAAGTGTGATGAAGGTAATGATGGCCTGGGAAAGGCATTGATCATGAAAGATTTCAGTTGTCATTGTGTTGACTGACAGCATATGCCTGGCTGAGAACTGCTGGCAGGGTCATCTTAGTACATGTACCACAGCGGTCAGTATATGCCATTACCACCGTCCTTACCTGCTGTGCAGCTTGTGGATCTCTAGAAGCCACATGAGTATGCAGGTGCACACTGCTGTATGCATTATTTGTAAGCATTTTACTATGTGTTCATTTGTATGTTCACCGTGCTGGTGTCTGTGCATGCATTTTGCTGCACAGGGTAAGCTTTTTGATGTTTACCAGCCTCATGTGCCAACCTCAAAGGCTTGCATTTCCTTAATGGCAGAATTGTGAAGCATAGCAGTGAGCATGAAAAATAAAAGCAGGAGAGAGGAAAAGCAGTATTCTGAGTCATATTGTACCTGCCATCCTTTGACTGTGGGGCATGGATCTGTACAGCTGTCCAAAGCCTGTCTCTACAGCCTAAACTACAGCTGCGTGAAGGGGGCAGAGAATAAGTATTTTTAGTGTCAGTCGTGACAAGAGACAAAATTTCAGAAATTCCCAGAACTGTAGAAGCTCAGACCAGGCTCCAACCTTTGCAACTCCAACATTCTCACTTGTATCTGCTGCGTTTATCTCTGCTGTACTTGGGCATCTTCCAAGCAAATAAATAACAGGTTCCTGCTTCTGTCTCCCCTTCTGCCCAAGGGACTTAAAGTTAATTTGTGCTGACTATTAGTCTTTGGGTAAAGGCTGCTATTGTAAAAGGAAGTCAGGGCATAGATAGATAGATAGATAGATAGATAGATAGATGGTCCTCGCACTGTGAAATTCTAAGTGCCTCCATTTCCTGCGGGGAGATCTACAACCACTTGACTGCTATGAGAAGGATTCCCTGTATCTTGGGAGATTTCCAGGGGATGACAGAGGTGGAGATGGGAAGTCCACATTCCCTACACATCCTTCAGCAAGCCCCAGCTTAGAAGCTAAGAGCCAACTGTACTGTAACTTGGGTGAAATACAGGCACGTGGGGATGCAAGTCACTCCATGTGAGAGGCCAGCTTGCGTCTCAGGAAATGCCAGGATGGGTCTCTGATCCCTGTAAGGAACTTGGGGACAAAGAAAAGTCACACTTGCCGTGCAGCATCTCCTGTGTCAGATGAGGGAAGGAGACTGTTAACTTGAACAGACAAAAGTAATTAGAGGAGTAAAATAATAGATTAATGAGCAGCCAGTGTCAGGGGAGCTTATTAATTATCAGTAGAGGATTTCCTTCACTGTGCAGGCTGGCCGAGGGCATGCAAGATAGCAACCAAAACTCTAGTCCTGTTTAAGAAAGCTGCTGGGGAATTAGTGGCGCTGGGTGTCAGGAGAATGATAGCAGAAGTTGGGTTAAATGCTTTCTTTGAATCTCATGTTATGTCTAGCTCAGGTAAGGGCTAGGGATGAAGGGGATCTGGGAAATGCTAGATTGTATCTAACTGATGTTAATAATGGCTCAATAAAAATACTCTGATAAGAACACATTAAAGCTGCACAGTAAAGCACTCACAAGCCAGGTAAGGTGAGATTTAAGGTTACAAATGCAACCTTAACTCTTCTCCTGCTGAGTGTACCTTAGCAGGCAGCCTCTAATTAAGGGGCATTGGGCTATTTCTCAAGTAATATATCATAACATTGGTTAATGCTCTCTCCAGCCTTGGACAGGTGCACAAAGCCTTTTAATACTGTGTTTTTGCCTGTGTGTGCCTGGTGAAAACACAGAGTCCATTTTAATTATGGCACTGAGAATACTGCAGTAGTTGTACTTGAACCAATCACTGTGGTTGAGACACTTAGACTGTTTAGATACAGGGCAACCCACCAACTATTCTCTCAGGTCACCATTTCAAGTGTTAGAAAGTAGCAGGCACGGAAGATGTTGACATTAGCTGCAGATAGTGTTGAATATGGGGTTTTCCTTTCTAAGAACTAATTTTGACTTCTTTAACTCAACATATTGTTCTTTTTACCTAGTTGCCTTACTGAAACATTCAGACTGTTCACAGGGTAAGATGTTACTCTGTTCCATCAGACTATGCCACAGAATATGCCTTTCTTCTGTTGCCCAGGAGGCAACTGTTTGTATAGCAGTGTATTTTCCTTTTAGGACTCCTAGATTTACAGCTTTCAGTCTTATTGCATGTGCAACGGTTGTGATATATAATGGGAAGGAGAGAAAATTGTATAGAGCAAATCAGTTCTTGGGGGACATTGCAGAAGTGAACAGATTCAGTGGGTTTAAACCGTACATCGTAGATCTGTCATCCTTCCTTGAAACTAATGCTGAGTCGTTAGCTTCCCCATTGAACACAAAATCCTTTGAGGGAAAGCCATCCCGTCTGCTGTGTAAGTCCTTGAGTAAAATCCTCTGTCCTTGCCTGAAGACCCTTACTGCAGTAGTCTTAGATTTCTCACAAGCCTCTGTCTGTGTGTCTGGCAAGCATGACCTGCAGCACCCCCTGCTATCCCACCACTCGTCCTTGTAGCTACGCAAGGAGACCCGCTTCGGTTGCATTTGAAGCAAATATTCAGCATTGTTGGACTATGAGTGTTGTCAGATCTGTTGGGCAGCATATAATTTGGAACGTAGACTTGTGTATGTGTTTAAGAGTGTCTAAAGCAGCTCAGATGCCTTGAGCTTTAGTTTTGCACCGTGGACCACTATCCAAACAATGGATGGGGTGGCAGGAATGGCAAAGGCAAGGGCAGCAGTTTTAGCTTCAGCCAGAGATCTGTAGATATTTTTAAAGGTTTCCAAATGTATGTTCAATTGTGCCCAGTCAGAAACAATCACATTGTGAGAGCTGTCCCTTAGAGGCAGGTGCAGGCTGGTCAGCGTGGAGCAGCAGCTCATCAAGAGGGTTACGTGTGAAAAGGAAAGGTCACGTAACCCCAGTTGGCCCTTCAAGAGACAGGCACCGGCTGGCCACAGGGGAGCAGAGCTTATGTGCAAGGTACAAGAGAACAACTGCAAGGAGGAAAAGCAGAGAATTTCAGAGAAAGCCCCCAGCACGGTGAAATATGCTGATTAATTTGCACAGACCTGTATGGATCCAAAGTGAGCTAAAAATTTCCTCACTCAGAGACTTTGGGGATCACTGAGCAGAGTTTGTTTAAAAGAAATGAGCTTCATCTGAGAGGTTTTGCAACTTGTGCTAATGAGAGTCTGTCTGTCAAACTTAAGTGGCATCAAGTGGCTCAGAACAAGGGCTCTTGGGCGTTAAATGGTTCCTACCAAATACCAAGCCCATTACCATGATTGGCTGTTATAGCCCTCTAAACGGCAAAAGTGATTAAATTGGTCGTTATGAAACACTAAAGATGCATAATTATGAAAAATAAGGTTTGAGTAAGAGGAGATTTCATCTCACTCACGGCTTTGTATCTCAAGGAAGAATCAGTGTGGAAATGTTTTAGAAGCAGCCAAGGGTTGCCCCTTGTCTGGTTTTCTCCTGGCAGTCTGGAATTCATGAATGTGTGTGGGAGAGAGGGTGTTTCTCCAGTCTCTAGGCTGATGTATGAGTTGGAGACCGAATGTCCCAAGTTCCCCTCTCCACATAAGATTGAGTTTCTCCCACGTCACAGAGGGTTTGACTTCCTGCTATCCCTCACTCAGTCTTGTCTCAGAGGGAAGTAATCTTTTCTTGATAATGTGCTACACCATGCATCTAACCCATCCAGCTGCATGGAGCAATGAGAGGTGAGCATGTTGGGTCTTGTCTGGAGGGAGAGCACAACCAGCTTTGCTGAAGCCACAGCAGAGCAGTGTACGGCACTATGGTGGGTCAACGGAGTGCTGAAGCAGTAACACATCGGCATTTTTAGTAGACTGGGGAATCAGAATTAAGAATGGAGGGGTTTTCAGCAGGAAGCTGCTGTGGGAGGCCTTGAGATGCTGCCAGTGCCAAGCAAGCCCAGCTCTGCCTGGTTCTCCCTCCTGTTTTCTAAGGGGAAGTCCAGTGCGTGACTTTCCTCACTCCCCCAGGCACCTCATGCACTCCTGCCTTATCCAGGAGGGAAGTCCTCAAGGTGTCAAGCTCAGGGGGTGCTGCAGGCATCACCACAAGTATGTTTTATCCTCCTGGGAAACCCTCAGCTGCTCCAGGGGGCTGTTTTCCATGCCACAGAGAGGGGCATTCTAGGAGGCAATTTAACAAAGGTTGATGACAAAAAAGGATCTTCTGTCACTGGCTTTTGGTCACTGTACAAGAGGGAAGGGAACTCTACAGGTGGGTGAGGGGGTCGAATAAAGAGTTGCGCAGCTCTTATGCAGTTTTGAGCTTAGGATGTTGGGGGAAAGAGTTGTGAAGTTCTAGTGGTGAAAAAGGGGAGGTCTTTTGCCTTGATAGCAGCTCACTTTCCTGTTGTTGGGCAAGTCTGAGGATGAGACCAGTGCTTTGCACCCCTTCTGCCTTCCTGGTCCTGCCTCTCAGCTGAGCCAGTACCCCTCAGTGCTGCTTTGGAGCACCCCTCAAATGTAGCTCTCCCATTAAAACCCTGGAATAACACTAGGCACAGCAGGATACGTGCATGGTGGTTCTCCGCCACAGCTTAGTCAACCCAGTCTTCCTAAAGCCCTAATGTTCCCAGTTTGCACAGACCTTCTGCAGAAATAGATTATTTATTTATTCATTTTACACTCTTTTTAGTTCTCTCCCTCTTTGGTGCCACCCCAGCCTTAGAAAAGTTTTATACCCTCCTTAGAAAGAGTAATAGTGGTGCTGAGTTGTGCACAGCCTCCAGGGCCCTCTGCTCTCCTTGAGTTGCTGCAATTCTCTCTAGGTGAGCGCTAGCTGAGTCACTGAGCCCAAGTCCTTGTTGAAACTAAGTGGTCATGAGGGATATGCTGGTATTTATGTGCCCTTATTCCTGTATCTGGTATGTAATGTACCAGCACATTCTACCCCAAACTCCACTGACCATTCATCTTCTTTGTTTATCTGTCTGTTCCTGCTCTCTCCCTCATGTGACAGCTGATGCTGAGTATCTTTCAGGAACTTGATTTGTTTGTAGAACAAATGCCTTTAAAAAATGATCAGACATGGATTGGTATCAGAGTGTGTCATTTAAGGCATTAGTCACTTTTAAGAAAATACTCTGTGTGTGTGTGTGTCATCTATGGCATTATTCAAATCCCCAAAGACAAGTAATGTCATCTGCATATGTATGTGAGAATGTGTGAGCCATCTAGTCAGCTGATTTGCCATATAAAATTGTCTTTTACCCAGTACTCCTGTGGCTGCTGTAGTCAAAATAAAATGTGCAGTGTCTTAAATGGAAAGCCAAGTATCTCTGCCTTTTGAAGAGACTAAACTCTTCACAGAGATGAAGTTGTAACACACCTCTTGGCACCTACCCATGCCTTCAAATCTAGGCTACTCAGCCAAACTTCATCTGTCTGAAAAACTACTTGTGTTAATTTAAATGAAGTTAGAAGCATCCTGAAAAGTTTCATACCACTCTTGAGGTGTTGAACAGAGGACAGCTTGTGAAAATAGATTGATTTCTTTCCCTAGATGTTTTTCTAACTTTTTGCATGGTTTCTTGGAATTTGCACATGGTTGTTGGCTTAAATCCTCAACAGTACTGGAAAAGATTAATCTCTGCAAGGTGAATGTTTTTCACGAGTTCTGGTTATGGGGATGCAGAAGTATTTCATTATTGCACCTCTCTTAGAAAACAGTGACCACTATGAAGTTCCTTACCCACACAGTAGCTTGTAAACATTTTAAAAGAAGTCTACATTTAAAATTCTTCCAAAATGATGAATGAATTTGTCTAAGACTTCCCATATTATTGGCCTAGCTTATGCTAAAATATAATAGGGCTGTGGTTGCTGCTGTCTGTGGAATTGACACTACAGGTGTGTATATCAGGACCCAGATCACTCCAGGAATAAGCTTTCTTCCTTGAAACACTCCCCTGCAGAAAAAAAAATTAGCCCAGATGCCTCAAGGTCCTTAATTTGTGTTCAGGGAACAGTTTTTCAGGAAAGTATGTACTATAGAGCTTGGAGGAGAGAATGAGTCAAAAACCGAGGTGGGTTTCACGTGTGGAACCTTTTCCCAGCAATTTCTCATCTTATAATTTGGTCTGTAAGCCTCAACTGCATTTTAATCAGTTGCTCTTGACAAGGATGACTTGATGACAGAAAAGGGGGTGAGGACGGGGAGGGCGGTGGTGGTGTGATGTAGGAAACTCAGTTATATAATCCAAGTTGTTTTGATATAGTTTAAAGGCCTCAGGACTTCCTCAGAGTTTACTGCATTCGTGGCCAGGATGTCAGTATCTGGAAATTATACAGAAAATTGTACCTAAACAGGGTTTCCAGCCTAAAAATAATTATACTAGTGGCAAACATTGCCTTGTGAAAGTTGTCTTGCTTGTTTTGCTGATCTTCATCACATCACGTCATTTTGCCTATATGTTGTCTCTCCCTTTGCCAATTCTTTTTTTAATCTAGTGGTTATATAGTGTCAGTAAATCTAGAAGGGAATGTTGCAAATTCCCTGTTTCCCCCTCTCAAATCCTAGCGTGAAGATTCAAATTTAAGGTTGTAAATAGAATCCAGTGGGACCCGTCTTCATATTGCTATGGCAAATGGTGTGCATCTTCTTTAAGGTGCTGGAAATAGGTTCACAAGAGGACAGCTTCATTCAGGAGAGTTGTCCAGAATGGATTTTCTGAAAGTGACGTGAAATAGATAAGAACTGTCAAAATACTAAGGTTAGCAAAGGCTACTCGTTTAGCTGGCTATCCTGCAAACCCAAAGACCAGACCAGCTATTAGCTGTTATTTACTAGACATCAGCTTGGTAAAGGTGAGGACGTGGCAAATAACCGTGTACCAAAGCAATCCCTCTGTTACTTCTCTGTCCTTTTTCTGACCATTTGTAACATAGGCTCTTTCCTCTCCAGAATTCCCCAGGTCAGGAAAATAAAATGAAGTGAAATACCCTTGTCAATAGGTCTTCCGTCAAAGCCTGCCTAATTTATATGCAGGCAATAACTAAATGATGCCTGTGGGGAAAGGCAGCAGAGACAGGGCTGGCTGAGCAATTTTAAGCAATCCTTTCCTATATGCATTTTTCAGTATTCTGAAGGCTGTTTTAAAAGGTAACTTTACTTTAAATTCCTAGACTTGCAAAAGTGTGAAGGAGCAAGGTTATTAAAACCGCGCAGCGCCCTGTAAGTGTCTGAAGGAGAGTGCAGCTTGTACTAATGTGTTGCGCAAAGAAGATAAGAACATTTGCTGTCTCAAGATGCTGTGCCCTAGAGGGGTTATGGCAGTCTCCAAAACGCTTGCCCTAGAAACATGGTGCTTAGGATAGGAATGTTACTGGAGCCCCTCCTCATGCCAGGAGCTGGAATTTTGGGGGCTACGAGAGTGAAAGAGCTTGGAGCCAGATGCCCATGGGGGGAAGGCAGCTGCCCTGTACGATGCCTGTCACAAGCAGGAACCCAGCACATTGGCATTTCACCAACAGCAGCCTTGAGGACACCCAAGAGTGCAGCTCCCCCTGCTTCTGTTTCTTTAGCTCATTAAATAAGCGCTGCTGTGGGACTCAAGGCTGATCAGGCCTGAGGACTGAGCCACTGAATGTCTTCTGCGCTTTGCCTTTCTCCGCTTCCCAAAGCAGGGAAGAGCAAGCCCCTCCTCCCTCTGCAAACCTAAAACATTTCCATCGGTTTGGGAGGTTGTAACAGGCCATATCCCCACCATGCCACAATGCAGTTGTCAGAGATGCTCTCCCCCCACCTTCTCACCACCACATTGTACTGGGAATCGACTTTTCTCCCCGTATCAACATCAGAAACCAATATTCATAGCCTCCTCCCTCCTCTCCCTGGCTTGGTGCTGGCAGCTGCTCTTCCACCCCCATCCTGCACTTGAGATACCTGCTGCAGCAGGCGGATGGGATCCTCCTGCGAGCTCTTTAATTGAAAGGAATTTCTGTCTGGCCTGGAGATGTCAGGAGGCTGACGGAGACGTGTTTCTGTAAAATGAGGCTTGATCTACAGAGCAACAGGCGGCGTCTGGATCGCTGAGGATCCTTCACGCTCTCTGGCTGCAGCTGGCTTTTTGATGGGGGACATTAAATTAAGGTGCACTGTCAGGGTGTGGGTGCTGGAGCCCCCTCTGCAGTGCCAGCCTGCGAGGTGCCGTTGCTTCCTTTCCACTTGGCGCTTCCCCTCGCCTGCTGTGCCACTTCCATTTCTGATTCCCATCAATTTGAAACAGAGCCCCGCTGACCCTGCTGACCGCTGCTCATACATCCTCCCGGCATGGTTAATAATAATGGCCTCTGTGGGAAATGATGGGCTGAGACAGAGAAAGGACATAATGATGCTCCGGCTGGGGTAGGCAGAAAGAGGAAAGTGAAGTGACAGGCAGCTAAACAGCAAGAGAGGGGTGTGATGATAAAAACAAACAAACCTGCAAATGTCTAAAAACCCACAACAGCGGCATCCCTGAAACAAATGGGGAAAGACAAGCTTGAGTCCCTGAGGGAGAGAAGAGGGGGGGAAAGAAAGAGAGAGAGAGGAAAGCGAGCAGAGAATCGGCCAATAATTGAAATGGCATCAGGAAAGAAAAGAACTGGAAAGCACAGAGGGAAAGACAGGCTTGAATTGACAGGTGGCAAAAAAAAAAAGAGGATGAAAGACAGAGGGAGAGAGTATGGAGGAAGGAAGACGTGGATGTAGAGAGTGAAAGGAAAAGGCGAGGGGAATGGTATAAGCAGAGCTAACCAAAGAAAATGGGTGCAGAATGGGAGGTGGGGAAGCATGGAGAGGAAGAGACCTATGCATTGGCAGAGGAGGAAAAGCAGAGGTGTACTGAGACGGGGTAGAGAAAGGAGGGGAAACAAGGTATTTGGGGTTAGAAAAAGGGAGGAAAGAACAAAGCAATGGGAGATAGAGAGTTAAAGAGGAGCAAGTTGAAGAGCCCCGGCTTTGTGCCATTAAAGTTCACCAAGGAGACACAAAGAACAGGGTTTGGAAACACAGAACACTTGATGACACCTGCTTCTCCAGGGCTTTACCATCCCTGTCAGCTGCTTGGGATCTGAGTGTAAATTCCAGGAAACTGCTTTTCATTTTTTAATAAGCAGAGTTTGACTTGGTGGCTCTGCACTGCAGCCCCACCACCCATAGCACGTAGCAGGCAGGCTTGTTGTAGGCTTGTTGTTGTTATCTCCATAGCAATATAATGGCACCAGGAAGGAGAGCAGCAGGCATCTATCTCTTGGTTGGGCACATGAGCCACTTCCCTGCTCCTTGGTTGCTATGTAATCGTCTCTAGTGCCTGGCCCTGCGTGGAAAGGTTGTTTCCTTCTGTTGGTAAAGCAGATCAATGCTGACGTCATGCGCCATCAGAGATGTTTTCTCTCAGTGCAAACAGTTGCTGCTGCCCTTGGTGCTCATCGATAACCAATTATGTGATCATCTGTGTTTTCTGGCTCACTGTTTTTTACCCCCACACAGAGGAAATCAGAGAAGGTGGTTAAATTTCCTCTCCATAATTTCTGTCCCTTGGCTGGAGCTGGGATGAAGCTGGGAATGGCAGTTGTTGGAGCAGGACTGCTGTCGCTGTGCCATGGGGAGGTTAGCCAAAGCACAGGGGTGAGCCATCCCTGCCCAGGCAGATCTTTGTCAATGTTCATCATTCTTCTTAGCTGCTCACGTGCTCAGTAACTGAAGGCCGTTTTGCAAGTGGTCCTCAGTGGTCCTTCACTGAAACTCCTGTCCTGGGTTCTGTGCTCACATCTGTCCCTGCCCTCCTGTGTAACAGTGTATAAGCCAAAGATCTTCCTATGCCCCCATATTGTTTCCCCAAAAAGTGTCTCCATAGTACCGACCATGAGAATTTTAGATTTGATGTACTCCTAAGGCACTTTGGGTCTTTTTGGTGGAATGGAACAGGTACGCATTTACAGTAAGGACAAAAATGTTTTAGGGCTGGGTTACAGGTGCAAATGCATGTATAAATACAGAGCTTGCTTACTTCAGATATTCTACAGCATTTGTCATATGGAGTCATTGGGGCACAAGAATAAGAGGAGCAACTGCAGAAAGAACACAAACGCAAAAATGTGTTTTTTAAAGATATGCATCAATATTCATGGAACTGTTTTTTATTGCTACTCTTTTCCCCAGCTTTTTTCTAGCTCCTTAGAAACCACGCTTACCCCTCCCCTAGTTGCCATTTCAGCTTCCACCTGTCTCATGCAGAGTGTTCAAATAAGCTCTTTTTTTTTTTTTTTTTTTTTTCTGGTAAAGATGAGAGTCGTTAGTATCAAATAGAAGTGGTTGTGGCACAGAGAAAAGGAGGGACCTGGGTGAGCCTCCTGGCTGGCATTCTGATGCAGAGATTTGGTTTTCAATTAGGCAACGCTCTCTGAAAACAGGGCTGCTGGAGCACATGGGACAATATTGACTAAAGCACAAAACAATTCAGTGAGTGACCTTCATGCTCTCGCGTGTGTAGCCAGTCGGGATGCACGGCGTGTAAATGCCACCCAATCGGTATTCATTTCGTGTGACTTGTAACCAACCCGCACCAGGGAATGGATGAAAGGCAGCGTCCAGGTATGTAATATGATTATCAGATAATATATCAGACTGCGATTCCACAAAGCCAAAGGGTCAACAAGACTGGAAAATGTATTTTGCAGCTTCTGAGAAGATGAATTTTTGAAGATTAGTGTGTTCTCGATATAAAATGAATAAATAAATAGATAAAATAAATAGATGTCATGTAACATGGCTCCCACTCCTCCCCATCCAACCAGCCTCCTCCCGGGAAAGCTACTGTGTGTGTGGACATGCTGGTTCGTATTTGGCCTGCATTATGTTTACATATATGAAATGAAAGCAAAGTTCTGGCCCCTTTGCTGTTCTTCTGTCAGGTGGTGTAGAGGAATTATGTGGTCAATGCCACTGTTTTTTCTTAGCCCTTTGAGATGTTGGCCTCCCTTACTGAGACCACAAGATACTGTCCTTTTGGCAGTCACCGTGTTTGGACTCTCGGGGTGGAGGCAAGATACTGTCTGTCCGTCAGTCCTGGCTCCTGTCAGTAGCCTGCCTAGGGAAGGTTTCCTGCTCTTTCCTTACCAGCCTGCCAAAGGTTTGATTCAAATCGCCTTTGCCTCACACAGTAACACACATTTTCTCAAGAGTCAGCCTTTACTTGACCTTTGAGGATGGCCCGATTCTCTCGCATTTGGGAGGATGAGACCGGAGACTGTTACTACCACTGGCTGAAGTGGGTGGTGGTGTTTAAAGTTTTAGCAAAACACACTCAACTGTTTGCTCCTGAGAGAATACAGCTGTGGTAACGCTATAAATCATTAACATCAACCTGTAAAATGGGTTCCCAGGCATTTGTGTTGCTGCTTCTGATCTGCGGTATGAGGAATAGCCCATGATGCCAATCCCTGTCTCAAAGATCATCCGTGTGATCTCACCGGTAGCGTTGTTTAGGCTGCCCAAAACCTCACTTATGTCAAACCTCCACGTTCAAAAAAGGGGGAGACAACAGCCACAGACAGAGGGGTTTCTGGTTTGTAAATCTTCTGATCTGCGGTATGAGGAATAGCCCATGATGCCAATCCCTGTCTCAAAGATCATCCGTGTGATCTCACCGGTAGCGTTGTTTAGGCTGCCCAAAACCTCACTTATGTCAAACCTCCACGTTCAAAAAAGGGGGAGACAACAGCCACAGACAGAGGGGTTTCTGGTTTGTAAATGGATACAGCTGCACAAAAGAAAAAAAAAAAAAAAGCTGGGAGCTGTTCTTGCAAGGCACCCAGAATAGCTGTGCTCTAGACAGTGAGAGCAGCTTTTAAGACAGACACTTTCTTTTCTCACGGCTCAAAGAGCAAGTAACAAAAAGTAGTAAATCTCAGAGAAGAGAAATGACCTCTGAATTTTCTCAGCAAGAAAAGCTGGCTCTCTTGATCTGAAAAAAACCCATTGCTGGGCTTTGCAAAGAAATATTCTTTACATTAAGGGAAAAAGGGAAGTATGATAAGATTTTATTGTAGCTAAATTTTAAGGCCAGAAGGGATCATCTAGTTTGATTTCACGCATAGCACAGTCCAGAGAATCTGGCGCGGCAATTTCTGCATCAAGTCCATAACATCCATTGGAACGACAGCCCATCTTTCAGAAGGGCGCAGATGGCACCTCTGTGGCCCTTCTCCATGGCCTGTGCATGTTCCTCCGAAGTGCCTGAGCACCATGTCACCTCTCAAGAGGCTCCACTAAACTTGGCATCCCAGGGACAAGGCACCCTCCCCTTCCAAACCAGGTTTCCTTTCCACGAAGAGCTTCACACAGCCTGTGGGGTCTGTGGAGAAGCAGGGGAATGAAAGCTAATGAGGTGAAATGTAATCATAGCGCTCCTCTAAAGTCACAAGCTGCTCAGATCAGGTTCTGGGGATGGGCTGTCATTTGTCTTTCTGCCAAACTGGTTGAAACTGGCTCACCTTTCCCCCACTGAAATACTCGTGATTTGAGTGCCTTAGGCGAGAGAAGCATAACAACTTTGCCGCACTTAGGACATCATTGTCAAATTGAAGGATTGGGGAGGAGCCACTTCACCCAAGGAAAAGTATTTGTATTCAGCAACTGCTAAAGTGCAGACAGCTTCCTCTCCATGGTCTCGGAGGGGGGCAAAGCACCCTCTTGCGTTTTGCCTGCTCAGGGAAATGGTTTGAATTTGAGAAAGTGAACAAGGTAAAGAGAGGGGAAATGAGCAGGTGGTGTCTGGGGGATGCAGAGCTTTCTGTCCCATTGCAAACACCCCAGCGTGGAAGCTGCTCATTTTTACCATTTCTGATGTAACTCTGAGAAGACAAAGCACTGCAAGTAGCTGAGGACAGGAGATCCTAGCCCTGAGGAGTGTCCCGTGCAGCAAACAGAAAACTTTGTGCAATTTTTGCAAGTTACAGAGGCTGTTTAAGTAAAACACTAAATGGAGCCAGAAAAGTAACGCTCCAAAGGGTTGCAACATCTGGTTGCATTTTGGGTTTCTTCACTGTGTTAAGATGTGGACATTTTGTGAAGGTCTGACTTTATATTTTGATGTATGCTAATTTTGGATCAGTGGGATCTGCTGCAAACAGTAAAATAGATATTAGAAAATAAAATGCAATTGGATGCATGCTGTGCCCTGAAGAGCCAGCGATCAGGCAGTGCAGAGGAAAATGTATCAAGAAGAAAACATCAAGACCCCCTTCAAGAAGGGAACAGAGAAAGGAAGACTGTATAAGTGGTGAGGAAATTTGTTGTGCTAGGTCTTCTGAAGGGAGGTTCTTGCCTTTGTGTGCAACTAGATGCAGTTGATACCTACTCTGACTTGCCTAAAGAAGTGGGGCAACTGAAAGGTATTTGATGCTGCAAAGTCCGAAGGGGGACTAGGTTGCCATTCTTGGCTTTATGGAGAGTGAGGTGTGTCCTCTCATGTGCAGAATGGATCTCTGATGGGTCTCCCTGTCTCACAGTAGCTTGCAAAAGGGAACAGATTTTTCAAACTGTAAAATGTACTGACTTCTGAAAATCTCTGTAGATTTCTTGCTGAATCTTGGGTGGATCACCACTAGAAGGCACTCGACTAGATTTCTGTTTTCTCACTGGATAGAAATTGCTACTGTCAGTGTTTAGTGCTGGTATTTTGTGCCTACCCATTTCTTTGTCGTCCAAGGGTCTCAGAGTGGTTTACAATAGTGTGCTGTCTGGCTGTTAACCCGTGAGTCAGGGAGTCATTATTTCTGATTCTATTTCCAACTCTATAAAATAAATTTGGAGTGCCTATCCAACAAGCCTCTGCCCCTGCCAGTGCCTCTGCAAACAGGGACTGTGCTTTTGCATCTGTCTACAGCCCACCGAGTCCCTCAGGCAGGACGTGCTCCTACTACATAGCACATCTGGTACGGAGCAAGGAGAAGCTGGAAACTGTGCTCTTTTAGAAGCCACACCTATTCTGTGTGTTCCCCATATCTAAATACAGGTGCCTTGGAAGCAATATGAACTGAAAAAAGTAGAAGCTAATGGCTATTCTTTGGAGCTTGAGACACTCCGACCATGCTGCATTTGAAGCACGTGAATGATCACATGGATGCAATCACATGGATGCATGCTTGTGCTTGTCGTTGTTCCCTGGATTTGGAGAGCCCTGTGGGGTTCCTCTGACAGGACAAAGATTGAAGGCAATGGAGCAGTGCGTTTAATACATAAGCTGTGTTGGCATAAGCAGGTTTGAATCTCAGGTCTTGTTTTGTAATTTTTTCTGCTGTATCACAATGCAATTTAGTGGATGGACTTAATACAAAGCTGTTGTGTAATATGGGATCTTTAAGAGGTATTGACAAATTTGGGAATTAGTGTATTTTAAAGACTCCAAACTTATTAAAATTTGGGATTTAGGGTAGGCTTGACACATGATCTTGAAAGTCAGAAGTACAAGAGTGATCAAGGCAAGATGCATGTTACCATACCAAAAAAACAGTGAGCAGCTGTTGAATGTGTTCCAGACCTTCTTCTGACTTTGAGGAAGATACCTGAGTAGTAAGAAATATGACAAATTATTTGTGGACCACAGATAATCTTGCTATACTCTTCCTACAATGGGAGGAAAGAGCTGAGAGGTATGCCCTGATTTAGAGTAATATTTGTAGAACTGGTATTTAATACAAATAGTTTTCTATAATTGAATAGTGATGGAGAATGCTCAACAACTTGGATAGGAGAAGCCTGCCAGTATTCCCACCTGAGGACATTTTCCCAGCTCTGTGGCTACAGATATTCCAGCAAGAACATTTTGAACAGACCAACGAGTCTATTTCTACAAGTCTCCAGACTGTTCAGGAGCATCCTATAGGGGCCTGTCCCAAGAACTACGAAAGAAACTGATGATTTAAAAGTATTTACAGTGTTAGCCCCATGTGAGAATTAGATAAGTGAGTAATCAATGAAAACCTAACCATCACACCACAAGCTGTTGGAAAGATACGACAACATTAGTAAGACCCCTTGAGTCTTTGAAGCAGAGCGTTTCTTTTATATGGTCACCTTCCCTTCAGGTACTAACAAGAACTTTCTAAAGCCGTGGGTAGCCTATAAACTCTCTCAAGTGTCAGTACCATGCCTGGAAAACTGATTTTTATTTAGGCAGGCCTCTGAACCCTACAGAGTCTGGGCAAATGAGGATTTTAGTATTTGATATGGAATTTTATATTCAAATAAATTACTTTATTTCTCACCTTTGGACTTCTACCACTGCCTCCCCAGGAAAGCAATCAACATTTATTTGTTGATTGATTAGGTAATGAATGAAAGTGATCAATTAGAAAAGAGAGCATGGTGGCTTCGGAGAAGCAAGTGTCTTTGACAAATGATGAGAGAAAAGCATAAAATCTTCAATCCAGAAATAATGGATTAGATGCAAAGAGAGGCAAGAGAGTAACACTTACCTAGCTTTGAGAGAGAAGCAAAATCCCAACCGGGACTTGTAGGAGACTGCCAGCAAGCTGAAAACAGAAACAATGCATGATGACAGATAAGTGGTGCTTATGTTTATTTGAGGTTAAGAGAAACAGTAGAGGTGATTTTTTTTTTTTTTTAAGAGGATTAATTTCTTTTCTTGGAATCTATTTTTGGTTTGCAAAATTAAAAATGGAGCAGATTCTTTGGCCTTATAATACCTTAAAAAGAAGCTTTGAAGAATTAATTTTTCTATACATCTTTTTTATTCCTCATCATTGAATGTGGTAAAATGATAATGTGTGTGTGTGTATATTTACACTTTCCACTTTGTAATTTTTGGGAACATCTCCATTTTTGAATGAGCTAATAACTGTCTGTTTATTATACAACAACTTCAGAAGTTAAGATTAGAAAGGTAGAACAGAAAAGCTGTGAGCTATAGGGAAAAGCAAAGGTGAAAAAATAGATATATATGGATTCAGCATCAAATAGAATGGGAAAATGTACAAAGAGAAAGAGAGAAATACAAAACTGAGATGTTTCCATTTTTTTTTAATGAGTATTTTTAAAAATACATTTGAACTTGTAATAAAGTTTTCCTTGGGGGAAAAAGATGATTTGAATAGCCCATCAGCTGTGAAAAGCAGGTTTTTCAGGAGTACCCTTCAGCTGGAGTATTTTGTCTGGCTGCAGAGGAGCACAAGGGCAATGGAGCACTTTGTGTGGCCTTCCTGTCTGAGAGGCTGCAGTAATTCTGGGAACAAAATGGCTTTAAAAATGTTAGAGGACAGAAACAGACGTTATGGTTTACTTCTGTATGTTCCTTCTTTAGAATACAGATCTCAGCCCTTCCAGTGTGCATTCATGTGTGACGCGTGCCTTATGCAAAGGTACCTGGTATCAAACTAGGTAACAAACCTTATTGTACCCGTGTAAATGTCGAAAATAAGGAGGAAGTGGAGTGTGGAAAAGGAGTACATCAATACAGACATAACCCCTCTGACTAAGGAAACCCCTACCTTAGCAGCAAGCTGGGTTTATTATTAGCCAACAAAGTATATACATATATATATGGAGAAAACCTTAAGAAATGGCAGAACAAGTCATTTTAGCATAGCGTGGTAGGGCTTGGAATAGGAAGCTGAGAAACCTGAAGTCTGCTTTTGCATCTGGCAGGGAATATGTGATCCCATGTAAACAGCACACCTTTTTTGTGCCTCAGTTTCCTCAACCATAAAAATGGTATTAGTTCATCTTTAGAGCACTTCGAGCTGCACATCTGAAAAGCCTTGTGCAAGAGCTAAGCATTATTTATCCTAAATGACAGCACCTTGTGTTCGCTTTGCGCTTTCCTCTATTACCAGCCCTTTCTTCCCGTGTAGTTTTCCTTATTTATGTTTTTGCCTCCCCATTACCTTTGCGTTAAAGCTCACATCTGCATTGATTTTACATCACTGCACTGTACTGCAGCCATTACAAGTTTACATTTCAGAGAAATCCTTCTGAATCTTTAACCCATTGCTCCAAGAGTCCTGACCACAGGATATCCATCAGCAGATAACTCCAATTGCGCTTATTGTCATGGGGGGTTAACTGACCAGTTACTATCGAGGGAAAGGGCCAAATATACCTGTGATAAGTATGTTCCTGCAGCTTCTAGGGTGCTCTTCCTCAGAACATACAAGGCTTTTCAAAGCCGGACGCTGTCAATATTACAATAAAACAAAGCACTTTGGAAAGCATTGTACTAACTTGGGAAGGCTGAACAATGTTTTATGTCATGAGGAGACTTCTGCCTGTTAGGAAATATGAGTCGCTTAAAAAAATGAGCTCCCTTGCTCCATTCCTCTGTCTGTGTGTCGTTAAATCACCATATGTGCAGCACACTCTGGCTTGGTGCGTGCTGTGGCAGCAGCATTTCCCATTGAGAGTGGAGGGAGCCAGATGTGACAGCCCTGGCGTGTAGGAGTTCTGGTTTGCTCACTGCTTTCCTGAACGTGGATGTGTGACATCCCTCAGGTCCACATCAGCAGTCCTGGTAGCTGGTCAGAAGTAGGTAGCTGGTTTTTCATCTCTTTCTGCTTTAATTCCCCATCTGCAAAATGTTATAAAAGCACATTTTTATTGTGAAACAAAGTTTGGTATAGATAGTGAGCATGTCCCTGAGCAACAGGTAAAGAACCACATAGGCATGAGTTGGGTCAATAAGACATCGAAAATACTTATTCATGTGCCCAAGGAAGAGTTTATTTGATGCTCTGAGTTGTTTCAAAGTGTGAGCTTGCTGTTGCACATCAGTTAGGAGAGGTAACTGGAACCAAATAAAAGGTTCATCTCAGATCTTCACCAAAGTCCAGCCTTCCTTCAGCTGTCAGGAGTTTTAAAGAGAAGGCCTTATCTCTATGTCTAAACACCAGCCTTACAAAGGTGAGAATAAAACGCTAGCTACTGCCTTTTTGCTTGGCAGAGGATGGCGATGTTCCAAGGAACAGTTGAGACACATCAGTAGTCTGCTGGGATGAAATGAAAGCCTAAGTGACCTGTCAGTCAGGTTCGTGTTGACTAGGAAGCTCTGCAAATGATCTCATCACTTGAACAAAGCAGACCCAAGTCCCTTTTGCTGTAAGTGCAGGTATTAATAAGTGTTTCCATGTTTAAGTTGCTGCATAACTTCAGTTGCTTTTCACAGTATACTAAAGCACAGATTTACAATGATGCTGGCACATAAGTAATTGCTTAGAGACGGCAGGGCATAGGAAGCAGAGGAGCAGGTATCTTTTCATTCTTGAATTAGTTACAGGAGTCACTCGCCAGGAGTCCTGACGCTGGAATTATAGTATCCTGACACTGGCATAACTATGTACTGAATCAAACTGGGTTCCTAATAGCCTTGCCTAGCTGCCGAATGCAAGAGGTTTGAGTTATTCCTTGCAGAGTAAACGGTGAGACTGGAAAATAAAAGATCCTGTGATTAATTTACTGAAGAACAGAAGAGATTCATTTTCCATGTGCTTAGTCTCGGTGTTCAAGGGAAATTGCTCATGCTCTTGTTCCATTTGAGAATGTGCTCATTTAGTGAGGATGAAAGCTTGGAGACCTGGAAGTTCAATCAGAGCTTGATTTGGGAAAAAGCAATTTTGAGGTCATCCAAGGACAGGTGAGGTGGCAAGACTGAGAGCATGCATTTGGATGAAATACTATGATAAAGGACACTTCCTTTAAACTAAGGAGGTACTCCTGTGTTAAGTATTGAACAAACCTGTCTTTTGATTTCCCCAAAGTCTGGTCCACATTAAAACAATCACCCCTGGTAGTCCACACCATCATTATTTACAGGCAGGAGTAGCTAGCCAGTCTCAGAAATGGCCAGAATGGTAGCATGTGAATGATGTGAATATAAGTTGCATTTCATACATTGAGATTTGTAGTACTCGCTTCTGCCCTTGGGCCTGAGGTGTGGGAGGAGTTACTTGAATGATTGTTTTCACTTTCATTTGATTTGGTGGTTTGGTTAATTTTTCATAAAAATCAATATGACTTGATCCACTGTAAGCTAAAAATTAAGGAACTGCAGGCAAGATACAGTCTGGAGCTGCATTAGTGCGTGCCAGCAGCAGCACCTCCCATGGTGAAAATTTTGCCAGGGGAGTTTTACATCCATGTGGGTTCCCACCAGCAGTCTGGTGTGGGGAAGTGCCCAGGTTCAGCACAGCTCCACTGTTCTGGGTGGACAGCCTGGAGAAAGTGGTGTTTCAAGAAACATACAGTACGGACTGTTTACATGAATGAGCTTTTGGCATGACAGTTTGCGTTCTCTGTGTGAGTGAAGATTGAAAACTGGCCTCTAGGGACCAAAGAGAAGAGGCAAGTTACAGTGCCTCTTGTTTTCTGCCTAGGTGTAAGGCTAACTTTGCATGGGGAGCCTACCCCCAAAGATCTGGAACGCCGGGCTTCCCTGGAAAGGGATAGCTCTGGCTTCCCTTGCGCTTGCCTACTGCCCTGGGAAAACTAAGTAAAGCTGTGTGATGAGGATGAAATAGCAAGGTAATGCCTATGGCAGAGAGTGCTGCTGCCAATGAATATTTTTCAGTGCCCTGAGGCAAAACTGTTTCTAGTTGGGACAGGGGAGCGTTGATGTGCTAATTCAAAGGAAATGCTGGGCTCTAATTGCAGTGGAGCAGGAGGAGGGTGGATGGGTTTAGCAATAGATAACTTCAAGAAGGCATGGCTAAGGACATAGAAATAGATAAGGACCTAGATTTAAAGAAAATGGCTCCAGCCCGTTCTACCAAGTTGGATCTAATTAGCTCTGTTCTGCTGTCTCTCTTCCTCCTTTTCAGTGAGCACATCTGAGGCTACGCAGCTATTGTTTGTCCAAGGTAAAATCCAGCTTTCAGGGGAACTGGTCTTGTTATTCCTGAACTCAGCATTGCATTTCAGTCAAGGATCGAGGATTGTACAGGTTTTTTTTTCTCTTCCTGGGTTTCAGTAGGCTAATGTATTTAATCCCTACCTTGGATACAGTGAGCCGATGTGGACATAAGAACTGACTCAGAATTTGGACACAGCTGGTGATTTCAAGCATAAATTTTCTAGGAGATTTGAAAGCTTGGGGGCTAGTTTCTCTTACAATGATCGCTCCTTTTTACATGCCTAGATGCTTCTTGATTTCAGATTCAACAGGGGAAGGAAGAGTCTGACTGGAAGGAAACAGACCAACCTCAAGCTATTTCTTCATCATCTCAAGCAAGAAATCCCCTTAGAGAGCTCATTCAACTGAGATTTCTAGCTCCATTTTGCAAACTGAGGCCCCTCGCCCTTTTGATGGAGACATGATATAGAGTAGATAGGGAGTTAAATAGTTTGTCTGAACAGGTGACCCTGGAAAGTTACTCCTCTTTCCTGTGTGCCACTAACTCCATCTGTAAAACACAGATAAATATACTTGCAAACGATTAGGTGTAACAGTTGGACTGGTGTCCAAAGCCAGCTGAGAGTGTCTCAAACACTGCTTATGGGTGTTTGGTTAGATTTTTATGGTGAATTTCCAGTGGAGTTTATCTTGGGCCATCTTGCCATCAAGTTATGCCAGGGGAGGTTCAGACTGGATATTAGGAAAAATTTTTTCACTGAAAGGGTTATCAGACATTGGAATGGGCTGCCCAGGGAGGTGGTTGAGGCACCACCCCTGGAGGTGTTCAAAAGATGGGTTGATGTAGTGCTGGGAGGTATGGTTTAGTGATGGTGTTGCTTTTTGTTTGTTGTGCGGGTGTCTATTTTTGTCAAAGTTAGGTTGACGGTTGGACAAGATGATCTTTCAGGTCCCTTCCAACCTAGAAGATTTGTGATCTTGGAAACAACTAATTGCTTCTCTTCATGGCCTTTTGTATGTACCTGTTCTCAGAACCCATGGTATATAAGGTTTTGCTCACATTAAAGTTGGTGTGTGATTGCTCTTTGTTCACCTATCCAAATGAGACTGGAAGCCAGGGTGCAAGTGTGAACAAATACGGTCCATTCGTAATCATCCTCATTAATGAGGTTCTCATTCCTCTACCGGAGAGGCTAAATGCTGTCCTGTCACCCAGGTCACCAGTCGCAAACCTCAGACTGCTGGGGCAAAGAGTTTTGGTGTAATCCAGAATGGTGACATTTGTTAACGTTAACTGTTCATTAAAAAATTTTGAACAGCAGACACGTTCATAAGGCTCACAGCCCACTCACAGATAATTCATGAGCATAATAAAAGGATTCATTATTCATGTAAGATCTTTGCCATGAAAATTAAACCTGCTCTAATACCTCACGTGCATTCGTGCATGTTGGGAAGGTTTATTTGTTGCGTTTGTCTTGTGCTTTGAGATCACAGGATTAAAGTTACTATGGAGACATAAAGCAGTATGGACCAAGTCTTTACAGCTGTCATCAATGCCCTCATTAGTTGAGGCCTTATGAACACATAAAGTTGTGCCACTTTAACTGCATACATGTAGTTGAAGCAGTGCATCACTACCTAATGCACGTTGTACTAAAGCAGTACCGAACAGGAGCAGGAATAGACTATCCCAGTATATATGTAATATATGTTCCAGACATTAACTTTATAAACATCAGGTCCAAGAGTACTGCCCCCTCTTTCATCTGTCCTTTTTTTTTCTTTTTCTTTTTTAACCATCTCCCTGCTAAAGGTTGCTGAGGGGAGACCTTATTGCTCTCTACAACTACCTGAAAGGAGGGTGTAGAGAGGGGGGGGTCGGTCTCTTTTCTCAAGTCACAGGCAACAGGACAAGAGGAAATGGCCTCAAGTTGCGCCAGGGGAGGTTCAGGCTGGATATTAGGAAAAATTTTTTCACTGAAAGGGTTATCAGACATTGGAATGGGCTGCCCAGGGAGGTGGTTGAGGCACCATCCCTGGAGGTGTTCAAAAGACGGGTTGATGTAGTGCTGGGAGGTATGGTTTAGTGATGATGCTCCTTGTTTGTTGTGTGGGTGTCTATTTTTGTCAGTTAGGTTGACGGTTGGACAAGATGATCTTTAAGGTCCCTTCCAACCTAGAAGATTCTGTGATTCTGTGATAGGCAGAGGAGGGGGTAGCATCAAACTTCTCTCATCTGCTTTGGTATGAAGTCAGCTGAGGTTGCTGACGTTGCTGTTGGCTTTTTGCCCTAAGTGGAGTAAGAGGTGCTTGCATGATCAGTGGGAGCAATAATCTCTAGCTAAGAGGTAAGAATACGCTTGGGGAAGGGATAGTGTCCTCAGATGTTAGGCCTGGAGTACGAGCTGTCTGACCACAGCCTCCTCATCTTAATCATACTATTACTATATGGATACCCAAATTAGTTGTAGACCAAGCCTAATACCCCTAATAGAATCATTTGAATGCATGCTAAATGATAGAAATGATACAGAAATCAATGAGTATATCTATCCAGCCTGACACTAGCATAAGCTGTCTGTTATTGCGCGTTTGAAAGAGTCGTATTATACATCCTAAACAGAAAGCAATACACACTGAAAGGCCTGCACACAAACGGGCACTTGAAATGCGAACAAAACAGACTGTTGCATGTAAATGAATGTGCAAGCATGGAGATATTCCCCTGACAGGCATCCACATGGACGCCAAGTGAAACGCACCAGCAAGACATTGTTGATGGTAGCAGAGGTATAATCATTTTCATGACTACAGGACCTGAAAGATCCCACGGACAGTGAAAGATGTTTAGAGGAGGGGGGGAAATCTGTTATATTTATTTTTTCTTTGTGGACTTTGGCAGTGGTGAAATTGCTTTTTAACCTTTTCTTCTTACTCATCTGGTGCACTTTGAGTGATAAAACCCCTTTAGCAAACAGCAAGGTGAATCTGCTGCCACAGGAGAGGAAATTTCTTCTGTAGAACATACCATTTACAAACGTACCTTTCTGTATTTGCATACTGGGACCTCCCTGCTAATTGTTCCCATTTTAATTATTTTGCCCCCTTTCAGTCTGCTGCCTGTAGCACTGCGGTAGGGACAGGGCAAGAGCAGCAGTGTGAATATGGTTAACAGACCCCTCACAGTTCCTGAGTAGGCAACGTAAGAGGGAAGGTGGAACACCAAGTCAAAGGAATGTCTAGATGAGGCAGGTACAGTCTCAGGCTCCTGGCCAGCACTTTCCTAGAGGCATACTGACTCTGTTGTCCACAAGATCTGGCACTGGGGAGGAGTTCCCCCAAGAAGAAGCTTAACAAAAGTTTCAGGGCACTTTGCTAAGGCAGGAACCAGCTGCAGAGCAGAGCAGATTCTGTTCAAGTACCTCAAGCACTTTCATGTTACTGCATCCACAGTAAGTCACCTTCCAGCCCACCAAACTGCTTATGCACTAGCCATATCGGCTTTTTTGGGACTATTGCTACAACTAGTACCTTCTAGAAAAGGTCTTGCATGCATGTCTATGGAGTGTCCTTTCTTTCTGGGTGGTGAAAGGGCTCACATTCAGCTGCATCCTCCAGCCAGTGCCTGTAGTAGTCCTGCTGATTTCCCCCCGCTCTTGGTTAGAGGGGGCACAGCTAAATTGTGTTCCTGCCTCACCTCCAGAAGATGTGAGATGAAAGAGCAGAATTCCTTGTCAGTGCCTGAGCTGAAGGTTTTGGATTTTGTCAGCTGTCAGCCTGCCCCTTGATTAAATACCACCCTCTTCCCATTGTGACCTTCCAGAGCGAGTGCTTAGAGAAAGGTGAGCAATGAGCTAAGTACAGCAGTGCTGAATGTCCTCCACAGTCCGTACCCCTGCATGATCAGGCTTGGGACAAGGGCATGGCCAAGGTGTGATCTTGATGGGCGACCTGTTTCTAGGTGTGGATGGAGCTCAGGGCTCCATGCTGGTTCTCTTTGATACGTTGGTATTCTTTGATATTGTTAATCAAAGAACTCTTTGAGCAGCATCAAGGACCCAGCAGGAGAGGTGGCTTCATTCATGTTTGCTGGACAAATTGCAGGGTCTGTACTGTCCCCTCCCTTTTGCCCTTTTCTGTGCACACACAAGCCCAGAGCACTGAGAGGTGAGACACAATGTGCTGTTTTGCCAGTAACACATTGACATGGCTCAGTTCTGCAAACCCTTCCCCACTGAAGCAATCTCTGACAGCCTCACCAAGATGTTTCTCTACCTGGAGGAAGGAATTAGATTGAAGAAGGGCTGTTACTTCCAACCAAGCACAGAGATGATGGGAGTGTTTGTGGCAGGAGAGGTATAGTCACTATACAACACATATCACCATCGTTTGAGGCATCTGACTACCAACCATCAAAGCAGGCCCTCACCTTCTGGTCATGCTGAACTGCTAACTCCTCTTTAACATTCAGATCACAAATGCATCAAGGAAAATATGCTGCTACGCTTGTTGAGGTGGCCATACAGGGCTTCTTGCCTTGAACAGCTTATCTTGAAGGTGAAAAACCTTATGACCCAAGCCAGGAAGATATATTGCATCAGATTTCCCTTTGTGACTTCCTGATAATTCATATTCTTTTTTGGGTTTTTGAAGAGCTCCACAAAGCAGGTCTGGGAAAACTTTTTGGTTAGTAATCTGTAACTACTATCTTCGCATCAGAACACTCTTCCCACTCGGTAGTATAGACTCTGGTACATGGGAAGAGCGGTTTTCAAGTAGCAGTCAAAAGGGGATCTACTCTTCTCTTGGAAAAAGCTCGCTTGAGCAATAGCAACTCCTTCCCAGAAAAGGAAGAGGAAATAACATTGTCTAGTATGTGACAAGGAAGAGAATGCTAACTCAGCAGTGAAGTTGCCCTTGAGGAGCTGGCTATGGCCAGGAGAACCTCATGAAGAAAAGTACCTTAGGAGTCACCAGGATGGATCATCGATAGATCCAATCCATAAATTGGACCTAGATTTAATAACAGTCGGGTATTGGATGTATTTGGCAGTTGCTTTAGTCTCTCCCAATCTGGTTGGAGGCAAGGCCTGAGAGAAGCCCTGCGTCTCAAGCCATGTATTCTTCTGGTCTTTAAAAGTAGCTGTGAAAGACACAGTTTCTCTCTTTGGTTTTGAATGGCTCAGCGTTCCTCCAGCTGCACGACAAACAGGGAGGATTTGTGCCAGCTGGGGAAGCAGCATATGTGAAGAGACAGCTACCTGCCCCCTCGTTAGTGCAGTAGATAACAGGAATGGCCTCTCCATGCCAGGCTCGATCACCAAGCTTGCCACGTGTCAGTAGCAAAAGGGACGGGCTTGAGAGGAGGTCACATCACAGGGATGAGGGAGACACTCACATCTCCTCTCCTGGACTGTCCAGACAGGGGTAGGGACAGGGATTGTCAGACTGGTAAGGACAGCAGTTCTGGTTAGCTGCTGCCCCCATCCCTCTCAGCCTCCCTAGATCTCCTGCAGGTCAGAAACAGCCTCCAGTCCTGCAGAGATGCCCTTAAAGGAGGGCTGGTGGCTTAGCTGCCTCACCTGTGCATACACATCTTTCCAGACAAGGTGGCTTGCTCTCCCACGTTCATTTTAACCCCTCAGCTCCCTGTCAATGATGCCAACCAGCTCAGCTCATTAAGTTACAGAGAAGGAGGCCCCCAGATTGATGGCAGGCGGGTTTAATGTGGCTCTTTCTGAGCACTCAAGTGCAGCATGTAGGAGGCTGCTGGGGAGATATTCCCGCAGGCTCCAGCAGAACTGACTGATTGAAGTTGCTCTGAATTGATGGCTAATGGGGGAGCTTTCTTTGATAGCTCTTTCATTCTGGGTGCAGCTGGATAGAAAAAGATATCTCAACACGAGGGAGAAGGGTTTTATATCCCTTTCCCCTCCCCCCCCTTTTATTAACAGATGCTTCCAGGGCACTCCAGCAGCAGAATGAGATCTGATGAAAACCTAATGATTTAAATGATTCTTAACTCCTTCTCTTTCAGCAGCTGCTTGCTTATACACACCAACTGCATCTAAGCACTGAGGACTAAGGCCAACTGGAAAAGGTGACAACTGTGCAAAGTGAAAAATCCCTTGGGAAAGTTTAGACCACTGGGATAGGACACGATCTCTCCGTCTGTGGCCTGGATAATGGGTTCTTGGTTTGGTGTAGATGTGGTAGCTGCAAGCAGAGCATCTAACGTCTCAAATGTGATAGGTGCTTAGACAGTGATGGAGTGAGGCTGAGGGATAGAGGCAAAGCTGGTGTAGGGAGCCAGGAGACTGCAAGGCAGGAGGGAGTAGCATTAGTAGAGGCACCTGCTCATGTTGTATATGGCTTAAGCTTCTGTGGCAAGAGCTAGGCACGCTCAGGCAGGATTATATCAAAAGCTGATTAATAGAAACTGGCTAATGGTGAGCCTTTAGCACCCTCCCCATGGAGGCCTCTGTTCAACAGGCTCATTGCAAGTACTTTTCCTCCTAGAGTATCTAACCTTTTAATCAGATAATGCATTTCTTCCCCTTGCCACAAGTTCTACATCCTGTAAAGTTTCCATCAGCCAGATGTCCCTGCAATCTGTGTGTATCCATGAGCTGACATATTTGTGAGCATGCCGTTTCTCATGCACATACACAGATCAGGACGGGTGTTAGAGAGTCCAGAAACTCCAATAATTTGATCCAGTTTGAGATCAGCAGGCCAGATTTTGGCTGACATAAATCTGTGCTCACTTGGAGCACAGTCATTTTGCTCCATTTGAGGATCTGACTCATAATTTCCAATCTAGGCCCTGGCATCTGGCTGACTCTGTGGCAGGGCACTAAAGAAGCTGTTTGCATAGGGTTTGCTTTGCCCGTTTCCCCAGCTTGACACAGCAGCCATTTGTCTTCAGTGATGTGCGTCGTGCCCCATCTTAAACTGCTGAAGTAAATTTAACGGAGGCAGAAAGTAACTACACCCTTACCTGGGAACTTGGCCCTTCATGTTGCAGTTAAAACCCCTCTGCTTTTACAAGACAGGACTGGCACTGCAGTGACTTTTATTTGTAGGAAAATGCAGTTTTTCATGTCAGAGATAGCAGGTTCGCTTTTAATGCCACATTGGGGAGTCAGAAGCCTTCAGCCATCTCTGAGAAAAGGTGCTGCTCTCGTAAACAGCATCCTGTGCCTCAAGGGCAGAGGGATTTTTCTTTAGAAGTCACCCCTCTTTACATGCACAATGCATCAGAGATTGCTCGTTCATCAAGTTCAGGTCATACACAGGTGAAAATGGGTATGTCTGCTTGGTTGGCATCCAAGAGAAAGAAGACTTTGAGCTGTGGCAGCTGGCAATCTAGGAGTAAGCTTCTAGACAAAGCAGTTGGGGGGCCATCCTGGCCCTTTTCCTTGGTAAGATCCTGTTCCCTGTTAGCTGGAGGTGCCACACTCAGCCCCAGTGACAATGAACTTGAATCATAGAATCATAGAATCATAGAATCATAGAATCATAGAATGGTTTGGGTTGGAAGGGACCTCAAAGATCATCGAGTTCCAACCCCCCTGCCATGGGCAGGGACACCTCCCACTAGAGCAGGTTGCTCAAGGCCACATCCAGCCTGGCCTTGAACACCTCCAGGGATGGGGCATCCACAACTTCCCTGGGCAACCTGTTCCAGTGTCTCACCACCCTCATAGTAAAAAATTTCTTCCTGAGATCTAATCTGAATCTTTTTTCTTTAATGGTGTCATTCCTCCTCCTTTTCTCTGCCTATAAAATGCTATCTGGGAAGGAGGGCTTCCACATACTTGCAGAATCTCTGGCAAGTTGGGGTGATGTCCCATGACTTAGTGCAGCTGATGCTGGAGGCAGTCCCATAGCACTTCCATCATCGCACCAGTCCCCTCCCCTGGCTGGGCTGCGGTTGAGGAGCCATGGGTGCAGGTTCATGGCAGCTTAGAGTGAACGCATGGTAAACTGCAGCTGATACGGTAGTGAGGAAATCCTTCATGTGTGAGTTAGGTTGATCGAGTGCCATGAAGTATCACGGCAATTTTAACTGTAAGATGTCTTGTATACTGTTTCCTTCCTTTCCTCCTCCATGTTGTGCCCTCACCTTCAGTGAAAGGCTGGCTACTGGCTAGACTCTGTTGTCAATACATTCTGAGAGTTCGGTGTACAGTGGATGAATGGAATAAAGGTCTGGAAGGCAGCTCACAAACCAGCTAGTCCGTATCTCTGCATAAAGGCTGGGGCAGCTCTTTCTGAGTCATTCCTGATAACTGTTTCTCTAGTTTGTTTTGAAAGGCTCCACACCCTCCCAGGACAATTGTGCTCGTGCTTCATTACCCTTGCTGTTCTTCCTGAGGTTTAACTGAATCTTCCCTGTTGCAGTTTGAGACCATACCTTCTTGTTCAGTCTGCTGTGAATCACATGCAATGATCTGTTTGCATGCATTTTTTTTTTATTTTATGGGATGATTTCGTCACTATTGTTGTGTCCTCCTTCAGTCTTTTTTAAGCTAAGCAGGTCCCACTGGTTTTGTCTTTCTTTGTAGCTCATGCGTCCTAGATATCTGGTCATTCTTCTGCTGCTTTCTGGACTCTCCAGTTTGTCTACATCCTTCTTGCCCTCACTCCTCCATACTCATCCTGCTCTGGCCTTTCCAGTGAGTTTCCAGTTTGTTAGATAAATACATTAGAGATCTGTTGATTGCAACTCAGTCTGATTGTAGGTAATGCAAATGCAGGAAGGCATTCATGATCCCATCAAATCAACAGATGTCAGCTGATTGTTTGATTTCCCATGCTGGGGCTTGAACCTGGAACTGGCCTGGCAGCCTGTTGTTCTCAGCTGTAGGAAGAAACAGGTATGAAACTGTCTGCCTTTTGGCCATGCCACAGATGGCTTTGTGCTGCTGCCAGTGCAATTCCCATCTGCCTCCATCATCTTCAGCAACTGTGGAAGTCATTCCTGGCTGCTACTTGATAACTGAGCCGTCAGGCCGCAAGTGGTGATTGTTTGAAACTGGAACAATTATTTTGTGTGCTGCCCTAGTTTTACCTTTGCTCTACAGTGCTCCAAATGTTATTTCACCAATAGTATACACAATTGCTACTACTTAGAAAGTGCCCCCCAAGCTGAGCCACCCAGGGTGCAGGGATTGTTGAAAATACATCACAGAGATTTATGGCGAGCCCAGTTATCCTCTTTTTATTACAAAAAAAATCTCCATCTATTTCAAGGATATTCTTGGAGAAGCAAGAAGAGAAGGGAGAAAAAATATCTTGCTCCCATGTAAAATAGCTTTCTCCCATAGGAAAACAGGTCTAGTTGGAACGTTCACATGTGCACTTGACTCATGAGTTCACCACAACACAGCAGTACTGATTTCAGGGTATCTCATCAGTGCCTGCTCAAATTGGCAGAGTTACATGAGGGACGGATCTGGCCCTGCTGCCTGTGCTCCTCACGGCACTCATATTGAACCATCTACATCCCAGCCAGCATGTCTGCAGACCAAAGGTTAAGCTGGCAAAAAAAAAGACCTAAGGTGTGACAAACTTCCTGGAGTGTGCTCACATGCACACTCTCTTGTTCTCCCCTTCCCTTTCCACCTCTCCCTGATCTTCTTTCCCTGAACTTTGGCCAAATATTGCCTCAGAAGAGAGAGTGGTTCTTATACCATTTCACATGCTGCTGTAGTGTGATCTTAATGGCCTTTGAGATTGCACCACTGAAATGCTAGACTGGGGGCTTCCATACCCCTAATTTCTTTTCTTTCCTCTTGCATTTCATCCTCCTTTCTTTCATTTGTGTTGGGGAGGTATTGACTATTTGAAACCATATATGATGCTGTTGGAAGAACAGGTCATTTTTGTGTCTTGGGGAGAAAGGGCAGAAGCATTCATTCCCTGTCTAGCGAGAGGGTCTGGCAAGCCCATTTCTTCTCATTAGTGGGATCTCATAGTTCAGTATAGTAAAGTTGAGGCTGGAGGTAAAAGGTGGGAGCCTGTCTATCTGTTCTGCTGCACTGTCCAGGCAGCAAGCAATGTTGGATGCAGGAGAGAGGTAGCTGGGAAGCAAGAGTGCAGGCAGGCAGGCAGACCAGCTAGCTGAAAGGCTAGGAGATGTGAGGAGCCCATTTCAGCTGGTGGCTGAGGGTGTACAGTGAGTGAATACAAACCCAAATTGATCTGCAGAATTAGCCAAGGTGCTCAGGCAGAGCAGGAGCCTCGGCTCATTCACCAGCACAGAGGGAATTTCTGGGCTGTTGGGGTCCCATGCTGGGCAGAACAGAGCAGCTGGGCTAGTGGACCTCGTACCAAGCAGCATCTCCAGGGAAACCCATTAATATACTAGGTGAGATTCCCAACCAGTGTGAATTGCTCTGGCTGCCTTCAAAGCAAGCAGGGTAATGCCAGCTGGGAACGTGACCACAAGAGAAAGGTTGTTTTCAAATTAGAAGGGATTGCACTGCGCTCCTTAGACTTTGTCTGAAACAGGGGTGATCTGTACAGATGATCTCCCTCTCTCTTAGAGCAGATTATCCTCCCTGTTGAAAAAAAATACAAAACCAAACCAAAACAAACCACCCACAAACAAGCAACAACAAAAAAACACTTTTGTTTTAACTACTATTTTGAGTGAAGGGGAAAAATGCAAGTGTTCCCAGAATTGCTTGCCATAGCTCCAGTAACTGAGTAACTCGTAGGTTTTCTGTCTCTTACATCGTTTCTTCCCTCCTGCATGAAGAAAACCTTCATGTTCTGCCTAGGGACAGGGGCCTAAGGGAACAGCTTTAGTACGGTCTTGTTCTTGGTTCTCTCTGGCTCTGGCGAGTGACCTTAGTTCCTGCTTGCCTCACTTTCCCTTCCCCTATCTTCTTGGATGTCAAGAGAATGAATTCAGTAAGCACTTTCCCACCCCCGCTGCCTGGTATTGCTGAGAAGTTAGTACGTGCTCTCTTGCAGCCACTCTGCTTTGGCTGCGGTGCTGCATTTGCAGTTCAGCTGAGTCCAAGCTCCTCATTCATCACTTTTCCTCTTATCTAAGCTTTACAGGTGCCAAAGCTGATACCTCTCCCTCTCCTTGCCCTCACTCCTATGTTAACTTCCAGTTCCTTCTCTGGAATGAGCAGGGGAAAAAAATCTTGGGAGAATCCAGATTCCCAAGTCATTTTGGCTTTAAGACTGGCAGCCCAGGAAATATACAGCAATGGGAAGGGGAAGATACAGGTACAGTCTGCTGGGATCATCTGTCCATCAGTCAGCAAGAAGGTAGTGCTTTATTCACTTACTGCATCTTCTCATGTCATAAAGCACAGTCCAAATGAAGGCTTGGGGAAAATGGATTTCATACTCCATAAAGAGCCCATTTCTTGCACTGCTGGGTAAGACCATGAACTTCTTCAAGTGGGCTCTGCTGTGCTGGAAATTAGAGAGACCTGAATGTCTGGCATTAACAGTGAGCAAAATATTGTACTGATCTAGGCCCTGCTTCTAACACCGTGCACTGAAAGACCTGGGGATGACATGACAGCCTTTGAAGGCTCTTCCTCGTTAACAGGATACTTCAGATGTTGTGGACCACAGGGAAATGCATTCATGTTTTCCAAAGAAGTGTGGGATGATTTATCTAGGGAGGGTAAAACCCCTAGCTATCCTGGGCTAGAAGGCATGTCAGGATTTCATTCTGCTCATGATCCCTTAGCACAAGAAGAAAGTGGAAAAAGAGAGAGAAAAAGAAAAACATAGATAAAGAGACAGTCTAAGCCAGAAGCTACAGTGGTGACCTTGACACAGGCATGTGTGAGTGCTCAGAAAGTGTTGGGGTGTTCTTTCACTAAAGCAGGACTCAGTGGGCATCATGATAAGTGGACCTTAACTTTGAGATTGGCAGGAACAGGTCAGAGGAAGTTCTACTGGGGAGAGACAAAATATATCAGCTACTGCAGTTCCTCACAGCTACTGGATTCCCTGCCCAGCTCTGCCATCAGGCCATGTCCAGAGCTGTACAGGCTGCTTGCGGACTTTGGCGGCCTGTCCTGGCTGCTGACATACAGTAGAGTATCCCAAAGGACTTGTGTTAGCCCCTGTGACCAACTCTAGCCTGGAGAGCTCTTGCCTTGTCCTTTCCCATTCCACCCCCCAGGGAGTGGGCTACGAAGGGGTCTGACCCCACGTCCACTCCCTGTAAGCGCTTCAATCACTCAGGGTGTTTTTGAGAGTCGGTCAAACTGTTTGCAGTGATAAAGATGTTGGAGCAGTGCTAGAACTGGAGTTCCACGTATAAATTGTATTCCTTCAGTGCACCCAAAGAACGTCCAATTCATGCTACAGACCCAGGTTTTCACCTCATGTGGCCTTTTTCTAGCCAGTCTGTGTCTGACATGCATCTTAGATACAGCTTATTTTGTTGCCTGAATTAGGTTCTTGTCTCAGTAGGCATGGGCCTTTATGTCACCAGCTCTGGTAAATGTTTGTCAGGTAAGATAAATGCAGCATTATTTGGAATAGGCATCCTGGTAACAGACAGCAGGATACAGCCCTGCTCAGAAAAGAGCTCAGAGCTTGCAGAAGGCTGCTTCTCCTGGCAGCCCTAGTTTTCAGGGTGGATTTCATGGCTAGTGCCTCCCTAGTGCATCCCTTGTGCATGCTGTTATTGTTCAGTACACTTGCAAAACCTTGGATTCCACACAGCTTTCCTGTCCCTTGCTTTAGATACGTGACTTTCATTAAATCAATAGACAGTGAACAGGAACTAGTCCCAGCTCGCAAATACACTGCCAAAAGCCCGCAAGCCTGGAGCTTGCTCTTGCTCACCCCACTGTGAGCCCATTGGGCCACATCCTGGCCTTTTGAGATAGGTGTAAGTCTAGAGTGAACACGGTTGATTGTGGTAGTGTACATCTGGTATTAGGCAGGCATAGTGGAGATAAGAGCCTGCCCATGCTTTTGTGTTTGGAGTTACTGTGCATTGACCTTGGCTTAGGGGCATACGGATCAAGGGTCACTTCCAAGTCCCTTTCAAGTCTCCTTTCCAGGTTCTGCTGTGCTGTTTTGTTTGTGTACCAGCTTCCTTGCCCCATTTACATGCTGCTAAGTCCTTGCACTCATTTGAGGATTGTCTCAAAAGAGATGGTAGCCTGCACTCATCAGATTTAGCCAATTCAATCATTCCCATAAACTAGGGTATCCCCAGAACTGGCTGTATGGTGTTGCAGGCTCCTCTGGCAGGAGAGCAGAGAGGCCAGTATCTGGCTCTGTGTACACAGTGTGAGTGAGCAACTGTCCCCACAGCTGAGCTGCCAGAAAGACAGACCTGAACACACTTCAGCTTAGTTTCACGGTCCAGCATCTTAGCCCAAACCTGCTATCAGCAGCGGTCCAATGCTGTAAACGGGGACAGCTGATGCACTGGAGCTGCCAGAAAGACGGACCTGAACACACTTCAGCTTAGTTTCACGGTCCAGCATCTTAGCCCAAACCTGCTATCAGCAGCGGTCCAATGCTGTAAACGGGGACAGCTGATGCACTGGCACATAATGGGCATATTCCTGTTGGCATGGCCGTGGAGCTGGTAGGCTGCAGCAGAGCAAATGCTGGAGATCATCATGTTATAAATTGTCTGAAATAGATAGGTCACTTCAGGTCTTCTGTCAGGGCACAAGTCTCTGCAAGCTGAGCAGAGGAACCAGCCTGTATATGGGCTGCAATGGACCCAACACAGCTGGGGCTCAGGGGAAGTTGGGTCCATTATCTGCTCACACCACTGATGCACATGGCAGTTCTTCCCTCCTTAAGTTACCTCAAGCAAACTTGGTGACTTTCTGTGCTTTGGAAAAAGCTGTTGATCCTATCTTAGGTCTTTAACAGAAATGGCTTTCTTGGGCATCTTCTTAATTTTGTGTCTTAATTCTATTCCTGAATAAGTGAAGAAATAAAAATAGCATGTGTTAAGCTGAACTCCATGTACCTGAGAGTAGGGCAGGAGCCAAATTGCTGGTGGTGGTGGAGGCCATGTATGTGAACAAATTTCCATGTAGCTGGAGGTGAACTGGGAGTAGTAGTGAGTGTGTGGTGGATTGTGCAAGGGTAGTGTAGGGTGGTGCTACGACAGGACCTAGGGGAAAGAGATGCACCTCTGTTTCTGTACAAAAGAGGCTGAAAGGATTTGCATATGTAGCATGCATATAGCTGAGACTAGAGCAGTAATTAGGAGTAAGTGAAGGTGAAGCTGAAAGAGGAATTTCATGTTCTGTGGAAGATCTTTCCATGTAAGCTATTGTTCAGAAAGGTTATTAGCAGGCAGCAGTACAAACTGTCCTGAGCTGCACGCTCTGCCTTTGTCTGACTACAGGATTTTTACAAGCCTTTTTTTCTTTGAGAGCTGACAGCATAATGGTCCTGGACAATGCCAAATCATCATCTGCGCACTCGCTAGGGGAGCTGGGCTTTTATATGAGAGCGAGGAAGATAAAAACAGCACACTCAAAGCAGGACAGAAATGACTGAACAAGGGAATGAGAGAAGAGAGAGACTTAAATGCCGTTTGCTGGGTTGGCTTTTTTTTCTTCCCTTTAATTTTTTCCCCTCCCCTTCTCATCATGTTCTGGATGTCTTGTTCCAGAACTGCTCCAGTCATTTTGTCGGTCTGTGTTTGCAGAGCATGAAGGGTCTGGTTTTGAAACCAAACAGATGCTTAAAGAAATGGCGGGGGGAACCCTAATGCAAAGAAAGTTTAGGACAGATGTGTCTCCTTCCCTAAGGAGCATTTCTGCTCCTGACATACAGCCCTACAGACTGCAGTTGGCCAATTGGGCTGCACCAAAATGCTTCTCCAGAAGTACTGCATAAGCGAGCCCTGTTGGGTCTCAGGTCCTTAAACTGGACAGGTTTGAACTGACTAGAACCAAGAGGGTTCCCTGACTCCTCCCCACCACCAGCATTAGCTGGTGTCTGCATCCCAGCTGTCCCTGTTGAGCCATGTCCCCCTTGCGGAGGTCAGTTTCAATCTAGAAAAAGGGGCTTGGTTTTGTGTACCACCTGCTGACTAAGAGTGCATTCATGCTGCAAGACTCAGATAGAAAGCCAAAGTTTTCTAACATTTAGATATATTAAGAAAGATCAGCATTCAGATACTTTATTTCAGACTGCCGTAGGCAAACTGGCGAAGTGTATCTCTAAAGCTGTGTTCCTCCTCTCCCTTCCCTTATCTCCCTTCCCTGAGGCTTCCTACACATCCCACACTGCTCGGTGCCTTTTGGAATGTGGCAAGAAGGTGAGCAACAATCAGCGTCCTATTCCTTTTTGCCTGCTTCCCTTACAAAGATTGTAGAAGTTGTTACAGTCGTTAAGACTGAAAAAAAAAAAAACAACTGCCACGAGGCATTTCTGCTGCCAGTCTGTGTTTGGTAGGAGGAGGATTTCCTTCAATCAGAGGGTCCCTAAGTTGGCCCAGATACACAGTGTGTGCTGGCAGGGATGGCATCTGGCTTTATCAGCTTTGTTGTTGGGAACAAGCTCCATATAGTCACCCTGTCACGCAGGATATAAGGCAACACATTGCAATTTGTGTCGGTAAACCCTTTATGCTGTTGTGTGTTACTATTAAAGATATGATTGTGTCTGGCATTATGAAGTATTGTAGAAATGTTTTAGGATGTTTTAGCTCGCTGTACCAGTTGCATTGTCTGCATCCCTCCAGCAATAAATCCAGGCGCCTTACTAATCTTAAGTCCAGCTTTACAGGACAGGGGGAATCCTCAAAAATAATGTCATCCTCCTGCATATAAAATCATCAAAGCTTTTTGATGTGTTTTATCTTATACTCTTCCAAGGCTGATACAAAAAGCGGAGCAAGAATTCTTTCCCTTTCCTAACGGGCAATGCTTCTGCTCCTGCTGAGGTGGGAAATATTGCGGCGCAACGATTTAACATACAGAGAACTGGAAGTTTTGCCATGAGGGGTAGAAACGGGTTTTGGGTGGGGAGGCAAAGAGATATTTCTCTAGATAGCTGCTTTGCTTCTCCTTAGTGGTTTGAGACTGGTTGTGAGCATGGGGCTGGAGTATTTTGGATGCAGAGAGTCTGCGTGTCCTTATGTATAGGTCTACTCTTTGCCAATAACTGTCTTGCCAGTATCTTTTGCCAGGCTACAAGATCAGCTACGGTGACTGTAGTGTCAGAAGATCTGGGGATCAATGTTAGGAACCTGACCCCAGTGTCTGGAGTACTTTCTGTAGATTTTTCTGGTTTCTTGTGTGCTTGCTTGGGAACAGTATGCTTTGCAAAGATCCTCAGTTTTACTTTATTACTTCATTGCATACAAAGAGCTTATTAAAAAATGAGTAACAATAACCATGTAATTAACATTACATTTACTGTCATCAAGTCCTGTATTGACTGCTGATGTTTGGCACAGGCACTGACATGCAAGGAAGAAAAAAACATAGCTGCAGGAAAATTTAGCTTGTGGAGAGTTTTTGAAGGGTTCAGAAGTACAGCAAGTTAGTGGTACTGTACTAATCCTTTCTCGGGACTTAGACTGCAGTCAAGAAGAGGCTAGTCAGTCTGAACACATTTTATAGATGGAGCTCAGTTACTGGGGCTCAGGATTTCCAGAGCATCTCATTTTCCTTTCAGGCTCCAAAATAAAAAATCATTTTTCTAGCCTAAGGTACGCTGCCCTTTATTTGCCTTCTGACCTGACCCCAGCAGAGATTGCAGAGTGGGCTGCTCTTGAGAAGGTGTCCTCCTGTGTGAGCAGGGCTGTTCAAAACCTCCTCCCTACCCCTGCCACCAAACCAGCTGGTGGGACTGAAGAAACAGAGTCAACTGAGGGAACCATACGGCAGCCCAGAACAGGGTGAAAGCCCAAGTCTGATGGTCCTGAGCCTGCTGATGCAATGCACTGAATAGCAAGGTGGAGCTGTCTGCGCTCCACCTGGCCACCACCTCTCACAGGGAGGAGGACCATTTTAGTTCCCAGTATTCTGATGAGAGTAATCCTTGGCTGTGCTGCTCCGTGTGCCTCTCTGGCCTAGGGTCATGGCAATGAGGTAAAGAGGGAGTGTGGGAGTGGGACCACCAGTGTATGCCTGCATCCTTCAGCAATAGGCTGCACAGAAACGCGTAGGAGAGAGGAAGCCAAGAGAAAAAAACATTTTCTCTGTCTAAAATGGAGAGAAACAGCTAGATAAGTGTCCAATCAACCAACAATAGAGCAGAAATCATCTCCCCTGGGCTGTAAAAAAAGGTGCTTAGGAGCTGGAGAGACAGGCAGACAGGCAGCAGCAGCTTCCCAAGCATTAAACAATTTTTCTGGCCTTCCTTCTCCCACTGCGTGGGGAGGTGGCAGCCACAGCCTGCCTGCAGGACATTCCCATTGCAGCCCCTCCTTATCCAACAGGCTGGTTTCTCACCTCAGTCTTACCCCATCCTTTGCCTGCTTGCTGCTATGGAGTTGCCTTGGTCTGGGAATCCCCTTGCAGAAGCTGAAGGTGGAGGCATTCTGGATGGCATATTGGCTGAAGGATTCCTGAGCTTTGAGGGTGGGTTTTTTCCCCTCACCCTTGCCTTCCTCCCCTCACGCTCTTGCATTACCATTTCTTAGCCAAATGGCTCCTTGCAGAAAAGTGGGACGTTCTGCACACGTGGCAGGCATTCCTCTGGGAAGCCATGCCACCTGACATCCTATACCATCAGAAAAGAGTAGGCCAGTGCACTTTGTGCTCCTGCATAAAAAATGAACTGTGCAATATTTTATTTATCAAAACTAGATTTTTGTTTTCTTTTCTCCCTTTTCCAATATTGCTGTCCAGCTGCTGTCATAGTCCTTTGCCAGTCCCTCCACCCTGAGTGTTCAGGTCTACTTTAAAAACTTTTCAGACCTCCCTTTTTACTGAGTAGTAGAAAAATCAAAACCTGAGGGAGTTCCCACACCCTGTCTGCAGCCTTTCTGCTGTTTGGCCTGTGACCACAGCAGTCCCTTCCCAGAGCAAGCAGGCAAGGTATTAAGGACATGGGGGCTGAATCAGTTCTGTTCATTCATTCATTTCGTTTAGCACTGCTGGTGTTCACCTCTAGAACATTTTCTGAACAGGATGAGGGGGATACATAACCATATGTGAGTGTGCGTGGCACTGTGCAGAGGTCTGCCTAGCAAATATGTTCTTGCTGTAGCAACCATGAGTGCCAGGAGTTTTAGAAAGAAAAGAGAAAAAATCCCACAAAATCTGAGGTCAGTAAGCAGGAATGAAAAACACCCATTTACCATCAGCAGACTGGGATGAAAGGAAACTGTTGTTACAGACCCCCAAGATAAAAAGAGAGACCTCCCTACCTAGCACCTCCTGCTGAAAGCTTGGCTATAGATACAGGGTTTGCATTGTGCTCTCTCCATTGGCAAGCTGGGATACTGCTGGGCTCGTCAGGGGAAAAGGGAGCTGAGATGAAGGCCCTGCTGATCAGTGGCCTGTCCCAGCCTCCCAAGTCAGCACTATCTACTGAATCAGAGGAGGAGAGAGGCAAGGCCCTGTGCAGCCTGTAGTTTGTACGAGAAAGGAGGAGGTAAGTCAGAGATGAAAGGGAATGCACCGGTCAGTTGTAGTAGCTCAAAATAAATTGCTGCATTCTTGTCAGCAAATTACCTTTTTCTGCAACCCCAGCGCCCTCCTTCCCCCCTGCACAGATGCCTCCTCCTCCTTCTCCATCTCTCCTGAAACCTCTTCCAGGTTTGCCTGATGCTCCATTATGTAGCATCACCTGAGCATACTGAGAAACATATGGCTGTGATTTGTGACTCATTACTTGAAAGGCCAGAGATCAGACCTGCTCCCTTGAGTGACCTGTGCCATCCTGTCCAGAAGGGGGACATGCCATCAGCTCTGTCTCCAGCACCCCTCACTCTTTCTCCCATGACGGCAATTCTGGCAAGGTTTCCAAGAGGATGACAAAACACTGTCATGGGCAGAAGTGACCTTGCCATCACCTTTTGTGCTTTCTGTGGGAACAAGAAACTTTTTCTTTTACATGCGTGTGCCTCCACCTTTAGACTCTGTCTCCTTATACTCCCCCATGCAAATCTTTCCTTCCCTTCTTACACCTCCCACCGATCCATCTCTCAGCGTTGGTGGTGTAACTGCTGCTCTCCAGGGCCATGGTCAGCTAAGTGCAAGCAAATACAATTCAGACCCAAATAACCCAGTGTGCTGGGACACAGATGTGGCTGGTGAGGGGTCTAGAGAACAAGTCATATGAGGAGAGGCTGAGGGAACTGGGCATGTTTAGTTTGGAGAAGAGGAGGCTGAGGGGGGACCTCATTGCCCTCTACAGCTACCTGAAAGGAGGTTGTAGAGAAGTAGATGTTGGCCTCTTCTCCCAAGGGAATAATAGACTAGAGGAAATGGTCTGATGTTGTGGCAGGGGAGGTTTAGATTAGATATTAGGAAGAATTACTTGACTGAAAGGGTGGTCAGGCACTGGAACAGCCTGCCCAGGGAGGTGGTTGAGTCACCATCCCTGGAGGTACTTAAGAAGCTTGTAAATATGGCACTTCAGGGCATGCTCTAGGGACATGCCCTAGTGGCCGAGATTGTGGGGGTCTTTTGTGTGTGTGTGGTTGGACTCAGTGATCTCAGAGGTCCTTTCCAACCATGAAGATTCTGTGATTCTGTGGCTGGGGGCTGAGGAAACAGTTGCCTTGAGGGTATAATTCATGTAGCTCCAGCAGTGTGCACGCGCATGTGTCTGGGTGCAGAGGATCACTTTGGGGCTGCTCATCAGAAACACGGGAGTGCTCAGAAGGAGGAGATTGCCTCTTCTTCACCTCCTGCTAACCATGGCTGTGGAGCCGCAAGGTCACTGACAGAGACATCCAAGGGCCATGGGAAAGGCCCAGTGTGCAAAGGGCAGTGGGTAAAAAGTCAGCATGGGATGGATTCAGATTTTCTTTAGTTCAGTTGGAGTTGTTCCCGATTGCTGGTTTGAGTTTTGCCTTTGAAACCCCAGGACCTGGCAGATGTCTATGCAGTGCATCTGGGCTGTCGCTCAATAGTTGTCCTTTAAAGCTTTCCATCACAGGAGATGTTGGAACTGTGTTTCAAGACAGCCAAAGCCAAGCAGATACTCACTCTAATGCACATCCAGTCCAAGAGGAGAGAGCGTGCAGACGCCAGCTTTGAGAAGGCCAGCAGAGCTGTGCTGTCCGAGCATCGCCCGTCAGAAAGCACCGTAGGGAGCAGCACGTTGCTGCTGACTGAGAAGAGGGCACGCAACTCCTTATTTGCCATATGCCAGTCCAAGACGCTATCGGAGAGCCATCTGTGGGTCTGCGCCCAGTTAGTGCTGCCTCAGCCTCTCCAAGCAGAAAGACAGCCTTGGAGTGATGACTACAGAGAAAATAATTATAACAGGGAAACAAACAAACCGAGAGAAATGCTCAGAGCTCCGGCAGCACTGCGCACTCTGTTCAGGAAGGCTATCATGTCAGAAGAGAGCAGCATTTGACCGATGGAAGCTGATTTGTGTTACTGAAAAAAACATGTAATGTCATATTGGATAATATCATCCCTTTCTCTGCGTCTGAGTAAATCTCTGAGCTTTTGATTTCCCTTGGCTTATCCTGCTGTGACACTTCCCACGCAGTGGCATGGGATAAGCTCCCTCACCTCTACGCTGCTCGGGGGATGATTTTTTTTTTTTTCCTTTATCAGAGCATACTCCAGAAAGACATTGGATACTGGGCTAAATCTGCCCTCTTAAGATTTTACTTAGGAAAAAACCAACGTAAAAGCATTTAAAAAGCTTAGAGAGATAGTAGGCATGACAGTGCAGAGCTGTGCTCCTTGGCCTTATCTCCTGGGTGTTGCTGGCTGCAGCGTACCAGCAAGCTGCAGCAGCTGTGGGAGCAGCTGCCCTCAGCCTGCAACAGTAACGCCACCATTAAAAAGAAAGAAAAAAACAAAACAAAACAAAACAGAAATGCTAGAAATTATATTTGTGACTGTGCTGCCCGTGCCAGCTGAGCTGAGCTTGCCCTGCGAGGAGCCACAGGCAGCACTGGCAGCCAGGGCATGGTAAAGGATGCAGAACCGAAGTCTCCCTGGAAACCCATTGGAAAGGGCTGCCTGGGCGGAGGGAGAAGCAGAGCAGTTTGTACTGTAGAAGGGTGGGCACAGCGAGCTGAGGTGGCGAGTCACTCCAGACCAGGCCCTGAGCAGGATGAGCTGGGAGAATCACAGCTTTCCTTTTAGTTGGAGTGGGTTTCGCTCAGCCTTGCTTGCAAATGTTGTTCTCGTCGCTCCTCACTGGGGGTGAGGCAGCCAGGGGAGCAGAGTATGTCTGTCACCATGGGAAAGGGAACCAGAAGGACCATGCTGACGTCAAGCCCTGGGAAAGGGCTGTGAATCAGCAGGGTATGCTCATTGACACACGGGAAGGTCTTCAGTGGTGATGATGCTTTCCATTGCTCTGCCATACCGCTCATGAGTTGTTACAGCCCACAGCTCAGTGCCATTAAGCAGAGAGGAGATGTGCTTGGCCTGTGCCAGGCTCACCATGTAGTGTGGCCAGGTCCTTGGGACAAAAAATTGTGATGGCACCAGCGCAAACCTCTGCCAGCAGCTGAGGGGTTGCAGGAGTGCATCTTGCTGCCCCCCTGACCACCACAGGGGCTGTTTCAAACAAGGAGGCATTGCCCTGGCTCTATCATCTGACTTGGGCTCTCAGCCTGAGGCACTGGCAGAAGGAAGCCATCGTACTGGCCTGGGACTGGGATGGGTGGCCCTCTGGGACACTTCTGCCTCTCCATTGACTTACTGTGCAGGGAGACAGGGAGACAGGACACCTTGCTCAGGCCAAGCATGCTGTTCTTGAAAGCCAGTGCCAGGTGAGATGGCCATCAGACTCTCCGTGTTCTCCTAGATCAGGGCTTGCACTAAGTGTTCAGGGAGCTACTGGAAGCTCACCCTGGGCAAAGGATGCAGCCCTTTCCCTCTGGTGTCTACAGTCCTTCCCCAGCATGCAGCACTTCTACCTACATCCTCTTCAGTGCTAGAGCAATACTTCAGAGAAGGTACTCAGCTTAGTCTTCCCTCCTCTGCCTGCCTGATCTTCTGGCTCTTCCCTCCCCTGTGCCAGTGGTTCATGTGGGGGACAGAGCAGCTCCTTAATGCGTGGCTCATGTAGGAAAACCCACAAGGCTTTTTTTGGAGGCAGCTGTGAGGAAGGTGGCATATGTCCCTCATCCTTCTCCTCTGGTGCCCCTGGCAGAAGGAGCACTGTTGCATTACGCCAGCATTTAAGAAATAATAATAATTAAAAGCTTTCTGATGAACGTGGTTAATTTCCTATTCTAAAAAGCTGCTAAGGCAGCGCCTTTTGTGCATTAGCATATTTGCAAGGTTAATGTAGTGTACTTAATAAGATAAATAATGCTTGTCATGATATTTCAGGCCAATTTTAAGGGGAGGGAATAAAAAATATTTTGCTTAACATCCTAAGTTTTTGCACGGTCAACTTTAAGTTAACTGCTGAGCTACCCCCGAGTGTTGAGGTGTGTTGTTCACTTTTCCCCGTGGCAGGTGCTCACTAGCACTCACGGAGGGTTAAAGGAGAACGTCAAAGCACAGATGGCTCCGGCGAGCTTCAAGTGGACTCTCAGTGACTGCTGTGTTAGACATCACTTTGGGAACATGGATAGGAAGGGCATTAGGAAGGCAGTGAAGCCATATCAGGCTGAAGGAAAAGGATATGAGATCAGGGACAACGTCTGTGACTGGGCAGGAGGCGGCGGTTTTACCGACCTGCAGGAGAGGGTCTGAGGCTACAAACAAGGGTGGGAAGCAGATGGCAGCAGTAATAACCAGTGACTGATGCAGTGGGACCACGAGGCTGGAAAAGGTAGTGGGGGCTTTCTCACCAACTCAGAACTTTTTTTTTTTTTTAAATGCCCTACTTCAACTCTTAGCTTAATGTTTTATTTTCCTCTGAACGTCCAGAACCAGGGAAGCATTTGAAAAAATCCCCATGTAAGAGACTGTGGGCCATGGGAGACAATCATAAACCTGCTTCCTAGCTGCCAGCCCTGGGCAAGTCTCAGGTAATGATTAGCAGAGAGCCCTTGTGTTCCTAATGGTTTCTCTTGCCTCCTCTTCTGCAGAATGATTGCTTTCTTAGGCTTTCTAATAATATACAGTAAAAGCAGCTGCATCCTTAGATAAATGAGGCCACAGTGGGCAAGGAAGAAAAAGGAGAGAACTTCCCGGGCAAACAATCCGGGGCACCTGGCTTGCTACTCCCACATGCCCTTCCTTTCTCTCCCCACCTCCCCATGACCAGTAACATAGACCAACCAGCTCATTATTTTCTCATAATGATGAGGAGGGGGAGGGAAAAGCAAGCCAACAAAACTGCCAGTGTTTGCTATATAGGAAATTAAGAAATAGGTATGTCACACAGATACACGTCACAGTGAAAAGATGGAAGGACAGATAGATATTTAACTGACGCGGAAGGCTAAATAAATATATGAAGAAAGAGAGGGACAGCAGAGGCAGCTGAAAGATAAGGGGGGAAAGGGGGTGGAAGAAATAAAATAGGGAAACCGTAATGCACAGTGGGGAAAGAAAGATGCAGTAAAAAAGATGAAGGGGGGAGACAGATACAGGTGAGGAATAAGGAAGATGGGTAAATAGATACAGCAAAAAGGCAGATGAGTCTGTCAGAGGAAGGAAGGAATAGTATGTTGTTGTAGGTGTCGGAGGGGGGAAGGTAGCAAAGGGGTGGAGGACCAGCTACAGTGGGTAGATTGATTTTGATGTTAGCTATATTGCAGGTCAAACACAGTCCTCACACCACATCGACTCCACATCTGCTTCTTCTTCCACCTGCCTGTCAACCCCCTGCTGTGTCCTAGATTTTTTCAGCTGGAGCACCTCTCGGGCTCGGCACCGACTGTCTGTCAGCCCCGGGGTGGGGGGAGACTGGAGCATCAGGTGAGGCACGTAGCAGCCGCCGTGCCCCGCAGCCCCAATGAACCTGGGCTCAGGGCAGCCTTACAGAGGTACAGCTGTGGGGACTGGTGAGCATCCCCCCTCTCCTGCCCCATCTCCCAGGGGCAGGGAAGGCAGGTTGGTGGCTGGAAGCCCATCCCTCAGCGTCCAGGTCAGAGAGACAGTGGGGTAAACCTGAGGCTGGATGGATGGATGGATGTGGGGCATCCCTGGCACACTTCACACAGCACCTGTAAACTGGAGGTGGTGTCAACCCGTCTTGCTGCTTAAGACAGGGAAAGGGCTTTCACAGCAGCACTGTAGGCTTTGCCTCTCCAGGCATCTTATTGCCATGGTTTTGGCCTGTGATGATGGCCTGTGTCAGGCCAGCAGCTGGCTGCCTTGTGCTACAGAGGGAGCTATTTCTTCAGCCTCATCTCTGGAAATGGCATCACTTGGCTGACCCTGCTCTCTGTGGGATTTCCTTCCACCCTGGGCTGCTGGACCCAGACACTATGCTGAGAGAGCCCAGCATGGTGCAGCTCACGCCCCCTGATAGCAGCCCTGCAGCTCCCCAGCCCACCTATCTGAGATGTGAGATGCACTCCTCATCCTCCAGCACAGGGCAGGCAGCCCTTCAGGGCAGAGCCTCCTTCTTCTGCAGTGCTGCAGCCTCTTCTTGCCTCAGAGCAGCCTATTAAAGAAGGAAACCAAACCAGCCCTGCACTTCCATTCCAGCTGATGGTTTCGTTTTCTGTCTGGGGCGCTACAAACAGGCAGCACTTAAAACTTCAAAAGAGTTTTGCTTCCCTGCCCTGAGCCCCCAGCAGCTCTACAGGGCTCTGGTAAAGGCGTGCTCACCCAAGCCCAGGTGCCAGCCAAGGTGGGAGACGTCTCAGTGCATCCCAGTGCAGATGGAGAAGTGTGTTCAGCTGCCCTGGGAGTTTGGGGAGGTGTTGGTGGCAGTGTGCTGTCTCTGAGGCTGCCTGGCTGAGCGCTGCTTGCAGCTTTCCTGAGGGAGAGCACCCCCCTCTTCACTCTGCTCATCACCCAGTTGCATGGTAACTGTGACTGCACAAAGGGATAAACACCCTGCTCCTCCCTCCTCTCCTGGCTGTTGGTACCCATTGGTTTGCAGCCATTTGCCGACTCTTTTTCATTTTTCTCTGCTTCTCTTCCCTTTACGTTTGCCCCATCCTGTTTCTGTCCTCTGTGAATAATACTTGGCAGCGTGAGTTAGAGCTGCTCCAGGCAGTTAGCCACTCATCCAGGGGAGAATCCTGAAAAGAAAGGGAGAGGGCAGAAAAACAAGACTAAGATAAAATCAGGATTTTCTCTGTTCCCTCTCTCCTCAGTGCTTGCTAGGGCTACTGGTAGAGCTGGGTGTGCGGAGCCCTGGGCTAAGGGAGCAGGGGTGCTGTAGGTGAAGCTCCAGGTGCTTTGATGCAGCTTTAGGAACAAAGATGTAAATAGAAGGAGGAGGAGAGCTGCCAAAGCTGTACGAAGCTGAGGATGGAGATAACGGAGCCAGATACAGTTCAAGACTGAGCTGTATTGTGCACAACGTAGCAGCTCTCCAAGCCATTCAGACCAGTGCCATGGGCTTTGCTGTGCTCCAGAGCTCTGGATGTTGCCCTGTAGATTTCACAAATTAAGGAAATCTAGAAGAAATTAAAAAGAAAATCAAATCCAACTACTTTAAATGTTCTCGAGGAGGAAGAAGAGGAGGGCATTTTCCCATGTACAGCCAAATCCTCCATCACAAGCAGAAACTCAAATACATGCATATGTACATAGGCAGACACTGAGCTCTTTTGTGGTGCTCAGAAGAGCTTCAGGAGCATCAGAGAGTCCCACTCTGAAACTCATTAGATACTGGGACCTGTCCCTAAGCCTGGTTTTTGGCTTCTCTTTCCAGAGCATGTCTGCAGGGCTCCATCAGCTGCACTGCATTGATGGGAGAGTAGCAGAGGTTAATAGTAACATCTGGGAAGGTTTTTGCCCATTCTGTGCATCGTATATCAGAAGCACACTCTTGGATCAGTTTATGATGGTGATCAGATAGTAAAACTTCAGGAAGGAAATGCCCCACCAGTCAGCATTTGTGCAGTAGGCACAAGAATGTAGAAATGTGAATGATGGGTGAAAATATAAGCTGGTATTTTTATATATATATATAATGATAGCTCTTCACTAGGAAATGAAACCCAGCAGGGGAGAAAATACTGTGTAGAATTCAAAAGTCTTTACATGTCCATGCACTAAAGAGCATTTCTTCTCCTTCTCTTGTTCAGCCCTGACACCAGAAATGCCTCAGACTCGAGCAGTCTGTTTGAACTACCAGCTGTTCAAAAATTGTGGGAAACAGCTGAAGCTCTTTACTACTGAAGCCTTTCTTCCAAACCTTCCAGGAGCCACCTAGGGGGAGCATCCAGGCTACTTTCTGCTCCTAGGAGAGCAGGCAACTCCCTACTACCTCTGGTCCCTGGTGTGCATGCTGGGGTGCATTAAGACTGCTGAAAAAGGGGACCACTGCCCTGTGATTGTCCTGCACTGCAGTGAGCCAGTGATAAACCTAGGCTGCGAGGAAGGTGGGAGTTGTGTCTCTGCTTAGGAGATCCTAAAGGTTTCTGTTTTATAGGAAATTCTATTAGTAGCTGGTCTGATTTTTATCCATTAATCACTGGTTTACTATGTGGGTGCACAGCAGCATGTATCTCTCTGTATTTTACTCCCATCTCCTTACTTTACAGATGTAAACAGCTGCCTATTTCTCTTAGCCTCACAGACCCAGTGGAACAAAAGGTGAATGAGATTTTCTTTCACCTTGTGCATCATCAGCAGAAATATCCCTGCTTACAATAGCATGGTTGTTTTTGCTGAGAATGGTTGTGAAGGCAGATGGACTCCTCTCTGATGAACCTGCTGTGTTTCTAGCATTTGAGAAAAGCATCCTTCGCCTTGAAAAAATTAGCGAATCACACAGGGAATCTCTTCTACCATCTCACTTTTACAGCCAGTCTTGTGTCTATAATCAGGATTATTACAGGAGAGGGAATGAAGTTCCTGAGGCAGAAGATGATGGGAATCGCTGCTCTGGTAAATTTTTAGAGATGGAGCTCTCCGAAGAATGGAGTTGTGATGCTCAATATTTATTCTTGTTAAATAGACTTGAACAGCAATCACTGGAATGTAGTAGGCATATGAAGTGTGAATCCATGAGGGAGGTCATACAGAGGCTGTCCAGAATCAGAATCTTGGGATCTTGGGAACCAATTTGTTTTTACTGCAGACAGTCAGGATCTTGGGAACCAATTTGTTTTTACTGCAGCGGTGGAAAGGTTTCTTTTTGCACTTGGCACAATGTAGTATTGACAGCTTTCATGAACTCTCTACCCTGCATGAAAATAATTACATAGGGAATTGATTTTGAATCATGTTTTACATGTAGAAATGTACCACTTACTAAGTGCAGGGCAACATATGGTATGGAGTGTGTCTACAGAGTAGCATTTGAATACCAACCGTGCTTTAGAAGCATATCTCATAGCCATCTCTTTGCTTTGGTTCCTGTTCCAGGATGGTCTCTGGGCATATGCTGTCTTCCTTTCAGGTAAAGCTGAACTAGGGGATGCACAGACTCACCAGCTGCTAATGCTGTTCAGCCCTTGGGGGCTAAATGGAGCCAATCCCAAGTAAACTTCTGCAGTGTAGACAGAATCATAGAATAGTTTGGGTTGGAAGAGACCGTTAAACGTCATTGTCCAAGCCCCCTGCAATGAGCAGAGACATCTTCAACTAGATCAGGTTGCTCAGAGTCGCAGCCAAACTGACCTTGAATGTTTCCAGGGACGGGACATATACCACCTCTCTGTCGGCAACCTGTTCTAGTGTTTTACCACCCTCAGTGGAAAAAAATTATTCCTTGTATCTAGTAAAAATCTACCCTCTTTTAGTTTAATACCATTACCCCTTTTCCTATCGCAACAGGCCCTACTGAAAAGTTTGTAGGCCCCATCTTTCTTACAAGCCCCCTTTAAGTGCTGAAGTGCCATGGTTAGGTCTCCTCGGAGCCTTCCCTTCTCCAGGCTGAACAACCCCAACTCTCTCAGCCTCTCCTCATGGGAGAGGCATATGGTATAAAAAGCAGGTTCATAGTGCCATTCCGCTCTGTAAATCTGCTCCTTTAGCACTGCAGTGTTGGTAACATAGACGCAGTGGTTGGCTGGGCTGGACCCTTGGGGCACAAGGACTGAGCCTCTTAAAGACAAGTACTTTTTGGTGCAGTTTTAGCCACCTTGAAAAATATGCACACATAATTACTTCAACTGATGGTTTCCCTCGCCATTGGCAAGTTCATATCATTCAAACCTGCGCGTGGTTTGCAGTGTGGTCTAGACCTACTGCCCTTTGACTGACTGGGGTTTACGTTCATCTGGTCAAAAGTCCTTACCGTTGACCTGAGACCCACAGCTCCACCACTTCCCATACACCAGCTGGTAGCTGCTCTTTCCCCAGTGTACTGGGTGCACTCCATTAGGTGAGAAAACAGGCTGTGAAGAGCCCCCTCTTATGGCATGCTCCAAACATGGTGAGGTTGGTGCTTTTCCTGATTACCTACAGGGAGTTCTTCTGTCTAGGGCTCTTCAGCAGAAGAAGAGCTCTGGGGTGCGGCGCCTTTGCTCCCCTGGCTGGAAAACACCACAGCCCTTGCTGTGTGGTAGTGGTCACCCATCCATGTATCCAAACACCACCCAGGCTTGAAAGTTCCCCAGGCGTGGGCTTCCCTGCTCTGTGTCTGCCAGAAATTGTGCCTCTAAAGCCACGTGCTGACAGCAAAATCACGCTTGTCCGTGTTGCGCCCACCCTGCCCATCCTTTCCCTTGCAGCTTCTGAAATGGTGCTCTCTCTAGTTTGAAAAGTACCTGCCAATACTGAGGGCAGACACTACTTTTTAGTGGTACCATGAAGCCATCGTACTCGTTCTCATTTTCTTTACCCAGCACCGCTGAGAGTTGCTACTTAGCTGGGATTTTCCAGATAGCCTGATGGAGTTAGCCATCCAGAGCCAGTGACTTTCTGTGCATAGAGAGCGTCTAATTCTCTTAAAGCCCATGGCAAATCCCAGCGTTATTTCCTATGCAGATGACTGCTACAAAGAAGCAATTAGGAAGATAACCGGTATCTCCCCTTCCTCTCTTCCATTTTCAAAGCTGCAGGCGAAAATGGCAGTATTTTGGTTAAAGATAAGTATAAACCAAACCCTAAGGTGTTGACAACCCAAAATACTTGCGTGTTTCAGTTTTGAACTAGCATCTAGATTTGTATCTTGGATATGGTCCCTGGCTTTACTTCTTTGAATAGTAAATCTTTTTCACAGTTTGAACTGTGAATATAATTTAGCATTAATGTACCGTGTATGTCTTTGATATGGCCGAAAGGGACAAGTTATGTATCTGGGTTGGAGCAGAAAGACGTATCACCATGTTGGCAGGATCTTTACCACCAGAACAGCAAGTCCAGGAATCTAAAATGCAGGATACCTGGGGAATATTTAGGTCTAGAGTCATAAAGTATGTACATACATCTAGCAGTAGCAGCCCTAGATTGGTATATAGATCATGTGAGATATTTCAGGTGTAAAAGTGGGGTGCTGCCTTAGGATGGTGGAGGAGGCAGAAGGGTGCCTGCGACGAGGAACCGTTTCTTGCAACTACAAGGCCTCCTCCTGTTAGGGGTCCAGCAATAGGGAGGCCCCAATTCTTTTGAGGTTCTTTCTTGGGTAGGTTATTCTTCTTTTCTCTTCATTTGTGGAAGGAAAAGAGAGAAAAAGGTTTTCACTGTTTAAAATTGGCTATGGATAGAAAACTGAGCAGGAGTTCTCAGCATGATATAGTCTTGTTAAGTGATGGTCTGCTTTTTCTCCTGTTGCCTTACTGGAGAAAGAAGGAAAAAATTAGCACTTGCTAGATCTGAAGGGTAGAATTAATTATGGCTGTGATTCATTATGGGCAAAACCAGCTAAATATTTCTCTGTTATTTTTAATTTTGTGTCTGAATCTCTGAGTATAGGAATCCCAAGATAGGGTCTGAATTCCTGGGAACAACTTCATTTCCAAATGTGCATGTAGCAGAATTGCCAGGAATTGGAGAAGAGGTGCAGGCAGGCAATTCAATTTTTAAAAAGATTGAAAAGTCCGTCCTTTGTTTTTGCAGTTACTCTTAGAGGTTGGTTTTAAGACAGAGGGATGTCCAAGGTCAGAACAAGCCAGATCACTGAGGTTTGGTCAAGTTTGACCTTGGTTTTTTTCATGTAGTCTGTGTTTTGCTCAAGGACTGGCTAACTGTGCCTCTGCTTTCCATTTCTGTTTTTTTTGGGGGGGTCAATATTATTATTACTACTATTGCTATTATTATTACTAGTTTGCAGTGGTTTTTTGTCATCTGTGTTCAGCTCTCTTGAGAGCAATGAAAAGAAATCAAACTGCTTTTGTGAGTTGTGGCAGAAGAGTGCAAATAGATTGATTAAAAACGCTGTTTCTTTTTTTAATTTAAACAGAGCAGAGGCTTGTGGGTAATGTGCATAATGTATGCTCAGTGGTAACAAGCCACTGTGGGGAGAGGGGAGGAAAGCGGGGGAGAAAGGAAAAAAAATGGAAGTGGAGCCAGTGTTGTTCTGCCTTTAAACACAAGATTGATTTTACATTTTCCCTGTGTGTCACTTTCATTACTAGCAAATTAATCCTTCTCTCTGAGGCCTGAAACTTATTTCTGGGGTTTCTCATAAGAAAATAGCTTTTGGTGTGCAACCTATTCTTAGAAAGGGAGCTCAGGGCTTGGCTACATGAGGAAGTTGCACTTCTTTAACCGAAGGTGTAATTTTACAATTGACCCTGTTATGTACGTACACATGACTGGTTTATTTGGATTTTTACTTTACTATGAATCTGCCTATACTGACAGAAATACAACACTCTTGAAACGGTAGGAGAATGCTGACCAGTTAACTAAATCCATAAAAAGTTACCCCTTTACAACTATCGCGCCTTGTTCGGCTAAGGAAGGTATCTATGGAGACATGTGACCTGAAGGATCAAACCCTGGAAAACTCTCTCGGAAGGAGGCTGTGAGGTGTTTCTGACATTGATACAGTTCTGCAGTGCAGCATCACTTCGGAGCACGAGGGTCTGCTGGCTGCTGTAGCCTGCGGGGACTCGGGACCTTCCTGGCCTAATAAAGGGTCAGATTTCTTGAACACTCATTTTTAGGCTAATGATTCCAGACAATTAAATGGTTAAATCATTGGACTGCCTTAAAGCTACAACTATATTGCAAATTGAGTGAACCATTTCACCACTGTTGGGTTTTTAGCAAGTGCATACTGCTGTTTTGTGGTCTCTCTCTTCAGTCTCTCTTCAGTGCTCAGGTCATGGTACCGTTCAGAGAAATTTGGACTTCCTTTGTTTCTGTTTAAATTGTCTTGCTTACCTAGAAATTAAATTACCTGTGCTCTCATTACAGAAGAGCTTGGGTTCCTCTTGGGTTTAGGTGGGTTTTTTTGTGAGTTGTGCTTTTTCCACATCCAGGAGATAGACATGTGGTATCATTTCTTTACAGTTGTCGTTCAGTCAAGTCATTGACTGGTTAACAAATCCTCCTGTGGCTTTGTCTGCTTTGATGCCCCTGAGGAAGTGAGAGAGCTCAAGTTATGCCAGGGCAGGTGTGGGATGGATATTAGGAAAAATTTCTCCACTGAAAGGGTTATTAAACATTGGAACAGGCTGCCCAGGGAAGTGGTAGAATCACCATCCTTGGAAGTATTTAAAAGATGGTTAGTTGTGGTGCTGAGAGACGTGGTTTAGTGGAGGTCTTGACAGTCCTAGGTTAACGGTTGGACTTGATGATCTTAAAGGTCCTTTCCAACCTAGATGATTCTGTGATTCTGTGATTCGGTTCTGGCTCAGAAAGGTGGAGTGTGATCCATAGACAGTTCCTTACCTAAGTTAATGTTGACAATTTCATTTCTATTTAAGATGAGTAGGCAAGTCACATCCTGTCCAACTCTTTGAGGATCACTTGCCAGGTGTGACCCAGGTCGATCTGGATCCATGGTGCTGTACCACAATGGGGCTGTGGTCTAAGATCTCTAGTGGCTGCCTAGTATCTGGGTTAACGCAACAGCAATTTTTCACCATCAGTTGCTGTCACAGGGTGTAAGTGTAAGAGTATGGTCTTCTGGGCTGACCTGAGCAGAGCCCTGCAGTCTTGGAGACAGCAGTGGCTGGTAATTAGCTCAGGAAGGGTGGGAAGACGGTTTCCATCTTTCCTGTTGAATATCAAACAGCATACAAAAATAGCTGTTTGCAGCCACAGTGAAGATTTGCTCCTATCAGTGAAAATCCAGCATGTTCTATCTGACCATAGGTCAGGTGTTTGTTTGGATTAACAAACAAAAGGGATGCCAGATGCAAGGAGGAGAGTAACTGTTTTTAAATCAAAAGGATTCTTATTTTTTCTTTTCCCTCTGAAAACTCTAGTGGCAGCATTTTGAGATGCTTAGGCTATGTTTCAGTGAAAATGACTGCCAACTTTTCCTTTGCTGTGCAGTAGCCAACTCTAACGGAGGATCTGGTATGTGATTAGGCTTCTTAAGTGGCAGGTGGGGGAGTGCATCCACTTACAGCATCGTTGTTAAAATGAGGAGCTTTTGGGACTTCTCTGCAGGAACTCTGGATTCTTGGAAGCAATCCATCTGATTTCTCAAAAATACTCGCTTATAGCCTGGAAAACCGCAGTCTTTACTGCTGCCTTTTGGATTTACTAGAGCCTTGAGCAAGCCATGGGCTTCTCTTTGAGCATGTACTGGTTTAAATACACCCATGCAGAACAAAGGGAAAGACATGGCTGGGCCATATTCCTTTCCATTCTGACTGACTGAAAGTGAAGGGTGCCTGCGAGCATCTATGGGACTTGTTATTGCTCAGTGGGCACGAGTGTGTCAGAAATGTTGGGCTGGTTATCTGCTATGTGAACAATGGTTTATAACTGACCGCTTTACTCCTGCCTTAGCAGAGGACAATCTTAATTTTTATGCTTCAAAAAAGTACAATTCAGAGTGAGTGGATCTTCATACCGAGACCTAGGACCCAGTTCTGTTCCCTTCAGAATAATTGGCAAAAATGCCCCAAAGTTATTTTCTGGGAAGAAGAAATGACAGTTTGGATGCCTACTCATAAGGTTGCCAGTGGCATGGTTTTAGATACCTGTGCTACCCAAGGGACTCCTGAAAGAGGCAAACATCACAGAGATGGGAGGGAGTGGGGGATGGGGTGTTGTGCTGGTTTGTTTATCAAGAAACAGAACTTTACTGGGACACAATATGAATCTACAAGCATATTATCCTATTGCCTTTCCAGTTCCAGCACCAGCTCTTTTCCAGGTGAGGCATTATTGTGTTAATGCTTGCAGGAGGAGGAAAGAAACGAGTCCAAATGCCCCCGTTTGAAACGTCCTATCAGTGCATAAAATATGTCTGCGGATTTGAGAATTACGCTGACTTCACAACAGTAAATTTCAGATAAATAATTTATCTCCTGCAAACACATTTCTGTGCTCTTACACATCCATTTGTTTCTGGAAAGCAGCAGGGGCGATGGGGAGGCAGAAACGATTGGTGCTCGCTGGGGAACTTTCCGTGGAGCTGCCTGTAGCTTGGGTGTTGTTGGCCGCTTGAGGTAGGGTTTTGTTCTCACAGCCACCAGTTCCCACATCATAAATAAAGCCATTTTGGAAACAAGAGGCACCTTGAGCTAAAACTGGCATTTCTCACAATATTGGCAGATCAAGCCAGCAACTGTTGATTTTAAATGTTTAATGAGCAATATGTTGCTGATTCTGGTAATAATGTTCTGTTTGCCTAACCTTTCTCGGTGTGCTCCCTTCTGCTGTATCTCTGGCAAGTTTCCAAGAGAGGAGGAAAGGGAAGGAAAAAAAACCAAACCCCATCAGGAAGGGTGAAACAGGGCAGAGAGCAGAGGAAAACTGAATGACTTAAGGAGAAGGGGCATAAAAGGCAGAGGTAGAACTTAATTAAAAGGAAGAGATAGCAGCAGGATATTGATGCCATGTCAGAGTATTAAACAGGGGATTGCAGAGAAAGACGACTTTTCCCTGCAGAGATATTCTTATTCATACTGAGGGAATTGGAAAAAAAAGGCTGTTACAAGGAGGAGATGGACAGGAAGAGCTGCGTGGAGGTGAACCCCGAACCAGGGACTCTCCTGAGACAGTTCAGTCAGCCGGTTAAAAGCAGGTGAATTGAAAGAGAAGCAGCATTGTACAAATCAGTAAGATGCTCAGCTCCTTCCATGTCAGGCTCATATAACGCTCACTCTAAAAACCATCTCCAGTAGGCTGTATTTTTTCCAATTTTGTTTTTGTTCAATCTCAAAATCCTGAGTGGTTCAGCATAAGCCTGTTTGACACTGGCTTGCGGGTTGGCTGTAGAGAGGCTTATGAACATGTGCAGGTATCTCAGGATATGAAGGAGGCTTCCTTGACCAGTGGAGGTAGGAACATGCAATGGAAACAGAAAAAGGCTGCTTTTATAGTACTAAACAGCAGCTGCTTTTGCTGCCACTCTGATCCTAGACTAGACCCTCCCTCTATTGGTGTAGGTACTGACCGTTGCTTGCTGTAGAAGACCAAGCTCTTGCTTAATTTATACCATGACTTGTGTGCTAGGGAAAGCACAAGACTGAAAACGCTGGAGGCTGAAGTCTTTTGTCTTCCAAATGGAGAGGCTTTGGGCATCAGGGTGTAACGCTTCCTACCCCTGCAGCTTGGACCCTCCTCAGCAGGAGTTATCCAGAGAATTATTGTGCAAAAACTATGGAAGGTTTTTCTAATGTGTTGATTGGGCTCTTGGGTGAGACCAGGCATTTTCTCATCTTTTAATCATTACCTGTTTGGCTGATGTTTAAATCAATAACTGCATGCCAGACACTCGCTGCCATATTAGGAAGCCTCTTCTTGTTTTACATAATGACTTATTTATTGCTTCCATTATATGTACAGCACAGTATGTATTGTCCAAAAGGGAGATAGAGATACTAGGTCATACATGGTGAAGTAGGATTTTTCTCTTTTTAATGAGGAAAATATCAGTTTTGCAATGCTTGTTATACTTTCATTGCAGGTTGCTGCATACAAATTATGTTACATAAAGTTCACCATACGCAAATATACGTATAGAAAAGTGTGTTGTGACAGTAGGATGTGTCTAGGAGCAACCTTGCCAGAAAAATGACAGTGATCTACATAGTCCACTGTCTTTCCTCCAGCGATGAGAGAGGTTTAAGAAGATAGTGTCCTTTATTTATGTAAACGCTTGATTTATTGTTTTCCCTTCATGGGTAAACTATCACCTCCTTAAGTTACTTGTTTCCTTGTTAACAAGTGAGAGTGAAACATGCGATGTATGTTCCACACTAAATTTTCCATTTTTAAGAGCAGGTATGCATGTGATTGCTGGATAGACCTTCTCTCTCTGTTTTATTCCCTCTTTTACACCACTATGATACCTTCTGTTGTTTTCTTGCCTTCTTGATAGATGTCCTAAGCATCAAAGCCAGTATATGCAAGATTTTTAATTAGCCTTGAGCTTCCCACCAGGGTCCTCAAGTACAAACAGGTATAGTCCCTTATCAGTTCAAATCAAACACATCTTCAGTGGGTCATCTTCAAGGAAAGTTCTAGCAGGCCAGCTCTTCCATAAGTGAAGTTCTTTGCTCCTCCCAGTAATGTCTCTTTAGCTATAGCGTACTGCATCAGTTGTAGGGTTGTTCTTTCTTTTTCTTTTTTTTCCCCACATCCCCCACCCCATTTCTGGTTCAATTCCCTACAGCTTTGAAGTAGAAGAATGAAGTCTTTTCCAGTCATGTGGTGTGATATGGCATCATCTCTCTTGGAGCAATCACTACATGTGTTAGCCATGTAACAGACAACTATAAAAGCAAAACAACGCTGCAAATATAAAACTGTTCTCATAGATGTTTCTCCCATACACTATTCCTCCATGAATGTTTTTTGTCATTGCAATAGCTCAACTGAGTTATAGTCAGGTTTTGGTCTTTTAGACAGATTTATGAGTGGAAGGAGAAAAGGGTTGGAAGATAAGAAAGAGAATAATAGGGGAAGAGGAGGAGGGAGAGAAGAGGGGGAAGTGAAAAGACAAAAAGAGGTATGTGACTGAAGAAGGGAGAAAAAGGGTGAGAAATTGAAAGCAGGGACGTGATGGATCAAAGAGGAGGAAAGATTGAGACCTCTGGGATGGCAAGGTCTGATGCTTGCGAGCTCTTCTTGGCAGGGCAGAGCCCTGCAGAATGCAGTGTAATGTCGAGCAGGGCCCTTCAGTTTACGGGCATATAAATGGAAGGGGGGTTTATTGCGAGTTCTGGTTAATAACTTTCTCAAAGGGGAAAACTCCTGTATTCTCTTTGAAATACAATTTCTTGTCTCATAAATTGAAACAGCTGCGACAGTTCCCTCTGCACACAGATTTTTTTCATCTTTTGCCTTTTTTGCTGGGTGTATGCGTGTGATTTTGCTTAATGACTTTTCCCTGCAGAAGGGACCCAGAATGTGGTGCTGTATGCAGGTTTGTGATCAGTGTCTTTGCACAAGCACAAGAAAAATGCCTTGGGCATTTTCTGCTTTTAGAGAGGAACAAGTGTTAGGCTATTAGTCTGACTCTAACTTAGACTGCATTTCTCCTGAGAAAACTCAGTAGGAATTTCTACAGCCTCATTCCCTAGAAAGGCTCTTGCCTAAACTGAGATTTAATCTATCACTTACACTCTAGTCCTGGAGATATAAAGGCTCCTAGCACCTTCATAGCTGCCATGAAGGAGCTATAGGTGACTATCTCCATGGCCTGTGTTCCTGCCCCAGCTCTTAAGGCATCCCCTCCTGCCCAGGGCTGGTGATGAGCACCATGATGCAGGTGGAGAGTGGGATTCCTGCCTGGAAGGGGAAGTGAGACCATCTCCCTTCTTATGACTCTAAGCAGTGCTGGGTACTCTCTGCCAGCATCAACCCATCTCTGTGTCTCTGAGGGCTCCTAAATGTCTATTCTTTCATTTTTCTTAATTGAAAGAGCTAAGCTTGCCTTTGGGCTAGCACAGAAATCATCCATTTCTGTGGATGACTGAGTAAACAGAAACACAGAGAGGGAGTCAAACCTTCCTGCCTCCAACTCACTCTGCTCCAAGTTAAGGTAGTCAAATCCCTCAGTCATTAAGCAAGTGATATATGAGTTAACATAGCATGCTGGCAGGAGCAGCACACACATATGTCTCCAGAAGGTTCAAATTTGGAGGGTTATATGTCACCTTCAGCAAATTTTTGTTTGGCAAGAGCTCAGGAAGGCTTTTGGGTTAGGTGAAGAAATACCTGAACAGGTATCTCAGTCTCTCATTCACAGAATCACCATGGTTGGCAGGGACCTCTGAGATCATTGAGTCCAACCTTAAGAAAAAAAAAACAAACAAAAAAACCAACACAACACCACATCACACGCACCCATTCCTCCAGCTCTCTCCCATGACCCTGTACAAGTGCCTCCAACTGGAAAAGGAGAGGGATATAGAAAAAGCCAGGACTTCTCAGATGTGAGTGGAGAGCTCTTCTCCCTCATAGCAGACCCTGGCCTTCCCATTTTATATGACAGATGAGACCCTCTTTGGGCAAGCTGTGTATTCAGGAGATCACAGAGCAGCAAGGCCATTTCTCATGTTGTGTTAGAAGCAGACCCATGGTCTCCTGCAGGCTGGGCTTCATCTCCATCCCCTCTTGCAGAGGCTGCATGCCTCATCCCAGCTTGTGGCCTCTCTCCCATGTCTGTATCAGGTGGCCCAGCTCTGCTGCATGACAAGCTGGTGCAGCTGGGAGATGTGAGGAGCCTTTGCCCATCGGAACGGATTTGCAAGTGAGGGCACTAAAACCTTAAATGACCCCAGTGACAAGCGACTGGAGAGGCTCACAGTGTTTCTTTCCTCCTGAGCCTCTGGGCAGCCGCCCTGGCCTCCATGCAAACCAGGGCTCGTTCACAGCAAGAGCTTAGGGCAAGAGGAGAAAAAGAAATGCAGGGGCGCTCTTCCAGGGCTGCATGGAAAATGCTGGAAATTATCTTCTAGATTTCCTGCAGTGGTGGGACTGTTTTGGGGGTGGGACTATGGCTTCTTCCTTGTCTTTTTGATCCATAAATCTCAGACTGTGTCATACCATGGAGCGTTTTATTAACTGAGACCTTCTAGGGGTCTTATCTGTATTTCAGAAGGTAGCAATGGGAGCACTTGTTTGTCTAGAAACGGGATAGTAGTTCATGGTGTATTCTATCTGCCTTTAATGTGATGAAGCAGGCAGAAAGGAGGACGAGTCAGTACAAACGTTCCCACTCTGTCTCTAGCCCTCACTATCAATGACTGTGGGAACATCTTACCTACCTCTTTTCCTACTTAAATGTCCTGTGCGTGTATACGTACTGTCTAAGTGTCTGAGATCCTCGGTGACACTGCCAGCAGCCTTGTATTGTGTGTGAGCAGTGAAACTGTTTACCACAGATCAATATAACTGCAATGCATCTGAAAGACTCAGGCCTCAGTTATGCCTTGTATGTTGTATTCCCAGCCAACACTAGCTGTGATCCCCATTGCTTCCTCACCCTGACTCACCTCGCTTAGACCTGAGCTCCTCTTGCTTGCCCTAACACTTTCATGCTCTGTCTCTCATTTCTTTATGTTTCCTTTTTTGTCCTTCTGCTGAAGACTTTTGTCTCACAAACTATCTTCTTTTTATGCTATTTTTCAAAATTTTTTGTTGTCTTGCTAGTTCTTCCTCTATTCTCCATTCTCCTTTTCTCTCTTCGTCCCCCTCCTTGCTTGTTGCATCCCCCTGTATATGCAAGCTCACACTGCCTCAAAATTATCTCAAGACCTTCTGCTCCTGAAGCAGTGAAAAAATACGCTAGGTGTATTTTTCATCACTGTAGGTGAATTTGCCATTTTAATGTAGTTAACATTCCTCCCCTCCTTCAACTGTTCTGCAGTTGCAGACTGCTGAGATTAGTGGCATAGAATCCCACCAGGACATTGACATAACCTATAAGCCAGGAAGTTGTTTTAATCAAACCCAGCATCCCATTTGGAATGCTGGACTTAGAAATACAAAGACAGCAGTTTTTGTGAGAAGCTGAGAAATAAGGAAATAAGTGTTGGGGAGAGAGAGTTTGAAAACATATTTTTTTATATTATCTCAATACCTTATGGTCAGAAGTTGCAGGATTATTTTTTTTCCACTGAGTCCTCACCTACACATAGCACTCAGATGGAGTATTGGTATTGGAGAGGTGATAAAAAGGAATTTGATTGGATGGCTGGATTATTAAGAGGGGCTATTATCCAGTAAAAGCGTCAGAGGACCTCAATCTGCAGGGCATGGATGATTACTGTGGATGAATTCCTGGTCCTTGGAGGCCAGGTGGGAGGGCATAATTGTCGTATTTCTCCCCCACCCCCAGTAAAATTTAGAGCAGCCTTGAATGAGCCGCTCATAAAAATGTCTGCTATGTTGCGTGGAAAGCAGTGAACCAAAGACAGAATAGAAGATACCCAGAACTATTTGTTAGTCTCTAACTCAAAACCTCCACCTCTCTTGGGTTTCTAAAGAGGCAATCTTTGTCAGCGTGTGACTGGCATCCACAGATCAGCAGGGCAAGGACAAAGTATTGACAAGCCATTGCAGGTGCTTCCAGTGGCAAAGCTGATAAAGAGGAGAAGGTGCTGCAGTAAAGGAGGGGTGACTGGATGCTACGTACTGTGGGGCCAGTCAATATGCCTGCTGTCAATACAGTCCAGTGTTACAGCACTCTAATCTGCCAGGAGAGAAAGCAGTGGCCCATTTGTAACTGTGATTCGTGCACATGGTGGTGTGAAACCCACATAAAGCCCGCAGTTTATACGTTATGATGATGAGAGACAAGGGGAGATTTCTGTCCCCAGCTGGTGATCAGTTTATTTGCTGAAGTATGAGGATTGATAGCACATGTCACTGTTAGCCCAGCTAATATAGCTGCAGATGCTACATTTAATCATATAAACTATGCGGCGCAATTGCAGAACAAGGGCCTCTGGCCTGCACCACTGGGAAAGCAAGCGGAGCAGATTCCTACAGGGCTGGTGGAGAATTGCTATTGTCCTGCACCCATGTGACAGCAAAAAGGAGGATACGTCCTCTTCTGCATGGCACTCTGTCTAGGGGTATGTGTTTGTGTGCATACATGTGTGTAATTTACTGAGTGCACATGAGAGAACAAAATGAAAGGATCCCTGTGCATGAGGTCAAGAATATGTGTTGGGGAAAGCAGGGTTCCACTGCATATAGAAGAAAGGAAAGTAGTGCTTGGGGCAGGAGGATTTGCCCAGTTCCCTTTGGCTGTCTTTCATGGCACCATATACCTGACAACCTTGTCTTGATACCTATGGCCAAAAAGAGAGTTGGAGCATTTGAGAAGATGTGGTGCTGCCCATCAGCACAGCTTCGTAAAGCAGGGAGCAGCTTCCACGCAACTAAGACCAGAGCCTTTCAACAAGGCATTTGTAGTGCAATGAGGACAAGTTAGGGAAAAAAAAAAAAAAAAAGGGAAGGTCTGGAGTTTTTACGGCCCATGTCATCAAATGGCAGCCTCACTCCTCTTTGCTGCTTTCCAGGAATGTTTGAAACCAGCCATTATAGGTTTTCAGCTGTTAATGAGGCCACTTCTCTTGTCCCACCTGCAAAAAGGTGCTTAGTCCAAGGCATGCATGAGGCTGCGTGGATGCAGGCACCACACAACACTTGGGACAGCAAGAGGCAAATGGTACTCTGAACCACGGTCCTCCAAAAAACAGGAAATGGAGGAGCACCCATTTCCAGGCAATGTGCAGCTCCGCTGCCCACACGCGAGACGGCAGGCACCCCCTTGCGATTGTCCTCTCGCTCCTCTTACCCAGTCTGCCAGCATTCCCCCATGCGTGTCATCACATTTGTGCTCTGTCTTACTGGGCATGTTAAGTTTGGAGAAGAGGAGGCTGAGGGGAGACCTCATTGCCCTCTACAACTACCTGAAAGGAGAATGTAGAGAGGTGGGTGTTGGCCTCTTCTCCCAAATGAATAATGACAGGACCAGAGGTAATGGTATGAAGCTGCGGCAGGAGAGATTCAGATTAGATATTAGGAAGAATTACTTTACTGAAAGAGTGGTCAGGCACTGGAACAGCCTGCCCAGGGAGGTGGTGGAGTCACCATCCCTGGAGGTATTTAAGAAACGTGTAGACGTGGCTCTTCAGGGCATGCTCTAGTGCCCAAGATTATTGGTTTGTGGAGGGGTGTAGTGTGTGGGGTTGTGGGTGTGGGGTTTAGTTGGTGGGTGGTAGTTTTGGGCTTGTTGTTTTTGTGGTGGTTGTGTTTTGGTTTTTTTGGTTGGGTTGTTTGTTTTTGGTTTTTTTTTGTGGTTGGACTCGATGATCTCGGAGGTCCCTTCCAACCACTAAGATTCTGTGATTCTGTGATTCCAGTCCCACACTTGTGCTTCCATGTGCATTTTTTCCACCAACCACACACACACCTGCACACGTGCAGAGTCTAATTCCCGCACACTCCTTCACCCACCTGCATTTCCTCTTGCATCCCCGTGAGCTTTTGCGCTGCTCTCCTTACGATGCTCGGCAGCTCTTGCCCACGCACCCAGCTGGTACTTGCTCGTGCTCACCACGCTCTCGTGTTCCCTGTCTCCCAATGCCCAACCCTGTACCTCAGCTGTTACCAGTTCAGTCCAGTCATGCGTGTGTCCTGTCAGGCCCACATCTGCAGTCAAGTGCCCCAGAACAAGTCCAGCATGTATTGGGGTTAAAAATGAATGGGAACGTCCCTCATCTCTAAACTCACGCCTTGATAATATAGCCCCCAAGGGGAAGAGTTTGCAGTGTAGACAGCTGGTTTGTGGCTTTTACTGAAAGAGAGCAGTGGGGGAGGAAAGTCCAGCCCAACACCTAGCTCTTCAAATGAAGTGACTTGTCAAGTATGCAACTGTGGCGGAGATCTGAGAAGCAGTAAATTTAGCAGCACTCACTTCCACTGACAGCCTGTCATGGGCTTGAAACATAAATAGTGGTGGAGACAAATCACTGCTGTTTTCCTATTAAGCTTTGGCCCGCTGGCCTCCTAGCTTGCCGGGAGCATTTCTACCTGGCCTGCCGGTGTGCCTCGGCTCAGGGACGGCTGTGCCTCCCTGCTGCAGGCTTTGGGAGAGTCAGGAAGGGAATTATTGTGCTGTTATTTCCTCAGACGTCCTTGGTGTCTGGGTACTTGCTCGTCAGCTGATGGATTTCTCACTCAGGCCATGCGCTGCTGGCACCTCCTCCCTCCACCCAAGGTTGAGGAAACATGGACCCTCTCCCTAGAGGGCCCATGGTTTTCACCTCTGCCCCCAGTTTCTTCCACGTAGCCTTGCAAGGTCATGCTGATGGAGTAAATGAGGCACTGATTTGAATAAGGGAGTAGAGGTGAAGTTTTCCAGTGCACCTGAGTGACTTGCAAGCACAAATGCCATTGAAAGCCACTGGGTCTTGTCCTGTTAAAGCATTTAGTGGCTTTTGGAAACCCTGCTTTCAGGCATTAATTATTATATAACCATTTAATAAAACATGCCATCAGAAGCTCACATTAATCTTTACAGAGATGAGAGACATCCCTTAGTGTTCTAAATTGAGGAACCAGGAGCAAATGGACTCAGCATATTTCCCCTTCTTCCCTCTCTCTTATCAATTTTGATTCCTCTTCCCCTCTCTCCTCAAGGAAGATGAAATCACGCTGGTGATTAACGTGGCCTCCTCTGTGTTGGTTTAATTAGAACAACTGCTGTTTCAGTTACAGTAAAACTCTCACTGGTGTGCAGTTGCAAAGGCACTCTAATGAAACTCCTGCCTCTTCAGGAGCTTTGCAGTAAGCAGCCAATGACTCCTCAACATAAACTTTTCATGTTTTCTTGTGTCTTTGGGCTGCCTTCTGGTCCCTGTAGGAGCTAGGGGCACCTGTCAGATTAAAACGCTTGTCTCCTCTGGGGAGGAGGGACAAACATGTTTGGGGACGGAAGAGGGGCGAGGTAAGTGTCCATGACAGTAAAAGGTGAATACAGAGAGGTGAAGCCCAGTGAGACACTTTTGATCAACATGGTGGGCTGTGGTCTTCTCATGCCAGCAGCAGAACAGTTTTTGGAAGTTTTCTGTAAGCATCATGACAAGAGAGAGTATTAGGGAATTGGGACAAAGTCAGTGAAATATCTTTTTGATTTGTCCTCAGACCCCTCCCAAACTTATGGGGTAAGCTGAAAGAAATCAGAAAGAAGTTGGCTTGAAACTTTTTCTTCTACTCAGTGTTTTCTGCCTTCTCACTTTCTGGTGAACTCCCTCTTTTTCCCATATGCCTGGTGGAGACACCCTGCCTTAGAGCCATGATTTGCAGTATTGCTGACGACCAACAGCTGCATTTGCAATGGAAAGAGTTGCATCTGGGAGCTAAGAGAGCTCAAAACCAGGGTCTATATTTCCTCTCTGCTTGCCTCCCCTGCAGGACTGCACAAGCTGCAATATTAGTCACTGAGCAAATGCCTTCCTCCTCCTTCACAGTCAGTGCCTTGCGAGTTTGAGAGAGAGAGATAGTCCTTATTCTTTGGAAAGTAGGGGAGTGGCTAACAGCATAGGTATCCTAGACTGAAGCAATCATTTATCTGGACCACTGTCACTATGAATCAACAGCAGATACTTCAGATGATAATATCACAGGAGCCAGCCCAATTGATCAAAAGTTCCTGCAGCGTGCGAGCCCAGAAAATATCTTCCCAGCACGCTCCACCCTGCTCAAAACCTCTGTGATCCTTGCCTTGATACCTGGCAATGTTTCATGAGTGCTCAATCCTAAATCCAGCCGTTTAGCCTCATCTCCTGATCCCTTGTTGTGGTCCCTGGAGAATATCCCCTTTGCTCCTTCCACCAGCAGTAGATACGGGGGATGGTATCAGGCAGTGACTGTGCTGGATCTAATTGAGAAACATTGCAGCAAGGAGAGTGGCCAACAGAAAAGCAAACAAAACGATTTTTCAAGGCGCTAATCCACCTATACAAATATTGGCGCCAGGCATCACAACACCCTGACATGTTTTTGAAAGGGTAAATCTTGCTGAGGGGTGGCTTAACTCTTTGACCTCATTTCCTCAGTTGAAAACTATAGCTGTGTAAAAGATCAGTGGCAAGATCCAGGCTGATACGGAAATCCTGGTCTTTAGGTTTCAGTTGTGAGCTCGGTGTGTTCGGAGTAGCCTCACTGAAAACAGGGATGAGCTACAGGAACTGCCATCTTGCAAAAGCACAGGAGATTCAGGGGCTGTGTGACCTGGCCATTAAATGTTTGGCTCCAGCTTGCAGAGAAAGAGCCACAGCAATGTATAAGCTTCTAAGGTAATAATCTTTCCCATTTCAAGTGAATTTGGGACAATTTGTAATTTCTCAAGCCTTCATCCAAGTTTCAAACTTAAAAGGATGGAATTATATCGGCTAACTTGAATCTCTGTTGTTTGGGTTCTTTTTATTTTTTTTTGTAATTTTAAAGTTAGTTTGAAGTTGGGGGTTCTTTCTTACCCCCTAGTCACAAGAAGTATGAGTGGACATAAGGCAGAAGAGAAAAAACCCATTATATTTAAAAACAGGGAAACATGTTCATGGACGCCTACAAAAGCAAGTCACCCAATTCTTGCACAATAGTATATTGAGCATGTCTTGCTCTATGGGAGACACAAGGCTCTTGTAAGGAACATAACAAGAATTTTTAAAGATGCCACCAAGCACATATCTACCCTATAGTTCCTAGATTGGCAAACTGGCACAGGCAGTACCACTGAGTGCCATCACATGAGGTTTCCTTATGATTTGGGACTGATATAAGGATTTGTGGAATTAAACTAGGGACTACACTGCAGTCCATCCCTGCTCTCCACTGGCAGGACAGAGACTATACGGTTCAATCACACATCTTGTGAAACTTGCCCCAGGTGGGGCTTACTGCTGTTGATCTCTTCTTTAGCCTTGGGTCTGTAAGGAAGAACTTGTCTTCAAACTGTGTAACGATGATAGCTTGAGTGCTTTGTCCAGAATGGGAAAACTTGCAGGAAAAGGAGTACATGAGGCCAAATGAGAGCAAAGCAGCTGACAGAGTCACTGGAGACTGTAACGCTTGACTGCGCTGTTGTATTTTAATTGCCTTTCATAGGTTTCCATGACATGCGAGAAAACCCAGTCCCCAGCAGCAGCCCTCGACTTGCATTACCTTCCTGTGCTTAACACAGTGGGAAACAAACACCAATTGATTTTTTTCCCCTCTGCTGTTCCTCTTGCCAGGGGCAACCATTGGCCCATCCTCTTCTCGTAGGTGATGGAGGAAGAAGGCAGAGCTCCTCGCAGAGCTGACCACGCTGCTGGGAGCGAGTGATTGGTGTGCTGCTATCGATGTGTGCACATCGAATAACCCCTAGGATGGGCTGTGATTCTTTGTCCCACCTCCTGTTTTCAAGCTCTGTTCTAGCCTGGTCCCCTCAGCCCTGAGGACTTGCCAGCTCCTGCCTTCTTAAGACACTCCAACGGTCTGGTGTCATCTCGCCTCTGGCTGATAGTGCCTTCTACCTCATGTTGTTATAAAATAACCTCCAAAAGGCAGCAGGCAGAAATTTGGGGATGCAGAAACAGTGCAGCTATTGGGTTGTTCATGTTTATATGTCATTTTCTTGGCAGTAGAGTTAGTGCTTGATGTTTGGTAGCATAGTCATGACAACTCACATTGCAGCATGCAACATTTAGGGAGTATAATATTGTAGCTGTGACATTAGATAACTTAATTTACCTCATGGTTCATAATTTACTTTACACATTGGCATCACAGCCAAGTTTTGTTCAGGAGCAATTTGTCTATCCAGAAAACGCTGTTTGTGTTCATTAAAAAAGTGTTAGCAAATTTGTTTTAAATTCAGTAATTTTGAAAAAGAAAGAGTAAAAAAGTCATTGTCTTTGACATGAATTTTTTTTTTTTTTAATTTATATCTGAGGTTAAAGCAGAACATTAATTGCTTCTTCTAGTTCAGCAAAAAGCAGAAGAGGACCTCTGGTCACACAGAGGGCTTTGGCCTAAAGCAGGGTTGGATTTTTTTCTGGGGGTAGTTCCCTTTCTTTTTTGTGTTCACCTTTGGATTTTGATTGGATTGAGATGCAGTAGTATATTTCACACCTGCTCTGTGCCCATACCTAGGGTTGTGTGTGAGAGAGTGTGGTGGCCTTTAGGCGTCATTTATGAGGATGAGCAAAGAGGGAGTGGAAATTCAGAGTCACAGACGACCTTCTGTGGCTGCTTCTAGCAGAGAGCCCCTGCTGACATGAGCCCATGGCTGGGATGCAAACTGCATCTGAGCTGTCAGTTCTTGGCTTCCAGCTCCTGGGCAGAAAAATCAGCAATGGCGAGTGGTCCCAAGTGGTCTCTCCCGCTGGGTTTGGTCAGCGCTGTCCCTCGAGAGAGAGAGCACAGAGATGTCGTTCAGTCTGGGGAGGCTGCTCTCAACCTGTAAGGTTTTATTTGTGTGCTACGTGCGTGGGGTTTGGGAAGAAAGTCCCCACAAAAATCACAGTCTTTCTTAACCCCGGCTGTGCCAGCTGGTGCTGCCCCAGCCGGGGAGCTCCTCGGGCACAGGCCTTGGCTCGGGAGTCACGGCAGCCAGCTTTGCACGTCAGGAGAAAATGCGATCGCTGATGAGCAAGGTCCTGTGAACGCCAAGGGAAACCATGCCAGGGTGTTTCCTCCGGATCTGACTCATTCTCATTCATGAAGCCAGATCCAGGCCAGAGCCCTCCCTGGCACTGCGCTAGTTTTTTGGTTTATGTGTAATAGCTACAGACCTAAGGGCATGGGAGGCATGAGGCCAGCTTAAACAATAAATACCCTGCTGTGCCTTGCTGCTTAAATAGAGTAATTACTGCCTTACTACATGTGACCCCTCTGTTCCTGTCCCTCTGGCACTTGTTATTTCATGGCTCCCTTTGCACAAGGGACGTCTGCGCCTCTCTCCGTGACTTACATCTCTCTGTTTGCCACCATCTCACTTCCCATCTTTCACACACTCTGTCTCAACATGATTCTGTTTGTCAGTAGCTGACTACCATTTTCTCCTTTTCTCAGTCACTGAAGAATCTCACTTTGTACTTCTCTCTCCCAGCCACTATCCCTCTCCTCGTCCCCCCTCTGTTTTTTCTCCATCTATCTTTCTCTCGCTTTCAAGCTTTCCCCATTTTCACCACTTCCCTTGCCGTGCTGGTTTTCCTGCCTTCCCTCCTTGCTGTAGCATTGTAGCACTAGCCGTCCCTTTGCTCATCCACCATCTGCTGCTCTCCACTCTCTTTGCTAAAAACAAGCCTCTTCAACTAAGGGACAGAAAAAAAAATGCCAAGCTCATTGGAATCTGCGATGGCTGAGGAGACAGAGACTAATAAACGAAAACTTCAAAGTTTTGAATTAAAAAATCCCAGCTGGAGGTAAAACAAAAAAATTATGTCAAAGGCTCCCTTAGCTATTTTTGTCTTTCAGAAGCCTGTTCCTAGGGAATGTAAGGTGCAGAGGGAAGAAGGAAAGTTAGGTGAGCAAAACCATAAACAATAAATGGCGAGTGCAGAGACAACAAAAACTGCAGTTCAGCATTGGAAGTTGCTACACACAAAAAAACTTCAAATGGCATTTATTGATTTGCAATTTTTTTTATGCCCTCGCATCTTGTTGTAGGCAGAGGAGGGCCCAACAAAGATGCATCACCCCTTCAGCTTTCCCCTCTTCTCAACTACAAAGAGGCTTGGAAGGAAAACAAACACAGAAGCAGGATATCTGATCTCTTTCTCCACATACCAAATGCGAACAGATACTTTCAGTAGGTCTGAACTTTAGTTCAAGACCACAACAGTAGTGTTAAAAAAAAAAAAAAAAGGACAACTGAAGTAATTTCTTCACAAGAAGGAGCCCAGTATTGGATGCATAAACAGGAGAGGATGGAGCAAAATGTGGCTACCACCTCTGCAGAGTTTCCCCTAGCTTCCCCTTTGGAGATGTAGGGAACTAGGGCATAAGGGGATAGGGCATGTGGCTGAAATCATTGATGGTCCCATGACTACCTGAAAGACTTGTCTGCACACAGTACAAGCAAGGTTTCATCTGGGTGTGTGTCCTTTCTAGAAGGGAGAGTTTAGCCTTTGAGTTAAAGGATGATGATGTGTGGCAGTGCAAGGGACCATTTGGGTGGAGGTGGGAAGAACTCATAAATACATGGGAAGGGTGTAAGTTTGTGTTTCTGCACACACAGTGGAATTTAGATATATGAAAACATATAAAGTACATCATATACAAAATGTAGAATATAATGTATATGTTTTATATATATCATATATAGCATAGGCAGGTGTGCACATCAACAGAGGACGATAGGCAGAGCCTGTGGGGTTGTACAAAGCTATCTCAAAAGGGTGGGGGGAGAGAGGGGCTTCTTGCCAGCAGGCCAGCCTTGCCGAGCAGGCTTTGCTGTTTGGGTTCATTATTTACTTTTCCTGGGTCCAATTAGGAAGCCAGGGGATAGGAAACGTGGCTGAGGCAAGCAGGCCTTCAAAGCCTTCCTCCTGCACACATCAAAGCCGTCTGCCGCGGATCGCTGTGCTGAAAGGGCTCTGCCAGCTCGGAGCGGCGGCAGGCGCCTGGCTCGCTCTGCTCGGGGTCGTTCCCTGTTGGTTTGATTGTCAAGCCTCCCAGGCTCGTACTCTCTCTATCTCCAGCCTCCAGAGCAGAAAGCTCCTCTCTCTGATTTACTGGGACAGAGTAAAGGAGCTACAGCTTGGCAAGATGGTGTTTAATGGGGCTGCAGCAGCAAACCAAGCTAACTATGAACATGCTAAAAGGCAAAAAACCTGCAGGGAAGAAGGTTGCCTGGAGTCACGGGAAGGGATGCTTCGGGATGAGAAGAGCTGTGCTGCACAAGGTGTCATCCCCCCCAAGGAAACCTGGAAGGCACCTCACTGGGAAGGGGTTGTACCAAACCAGACAAAACAGCCAGAGGAAAACCCTTGTCAGAGAGGAAGGTTTGGCAGTAGGGTCAGGATTTTGTCCCTGGATGACACGCTCAAGGCAAATGCCTTCTTCTAATGGGAATGGAGTGGCACACTTGCCAGGAGCTGGCAGTCCCTCTCTTCACCTAATAGAATATGTTCATTGTTACCACTACCAAAGAACATTGTCCAAGCCTTCTCCCTCCCTGCTTTGATGAACTGCATGGTGACAACCATCAGCTCCCTGCCGAAGCTGGCTCCTGCACGGAAACATTTGTAAATTCACTCGGTGTATAAAGCTCTGTTCCTGCTCCCCCCGCCCCTCCTTTGCCTTAGAGGTTAGAGTTAATATGACTCAACTAATCCGGCTGCCAAGGTGAATTAGTGAAAACACCTCTACAACCCTGTGCAAGATACCACAACCTGACATGTTTCTAACATACCGTGATACATCTTCCCTCTCCCTGATCTGTTCTATGACACCTCAATTTTATATAAATGCTTTTTTGTTAGAAATGGTTAATGTACTCTTAGAGGGGACAGGGCTGCAAGCAAAAGGGTCTGTCTTGTAAGTGAGAATAGCTGAGTTCTTCTAGCAAAATGTTGATGCCTGGGGTTGAAACAGGCCACCAGTGCAGGGACAAGAACAGTGCTACCACTATTTCAGCAAGAGACTGTCACAGAAACTTCCCCTGAAGTGTTATGCTCATATCTTTGTCCTGGAGCAGGGGAATGAGGAGCTGAATAGCCCTATTGATGTCTTTGGCATGCCCTTTAAAGCAAAAGTCCTCCCTTTCACTCATTCCCAGAGAGCTCCACTGGGCAAAACAGCAGCTCATCATCTCTTGGGAAGGGTTGTGTGTAGCTGTGAAAGCTCTCCTGCCGGACATGGCGCACAGCTTAGGTTTTAAGTGCATGTACATATCGGGGAGAAGCTGAAAAACATCTTTGCTTTCTTCCCAAGGCCCAAAGTATGTACCCTTTTAGGATACTTTGGAGCTCCATTGATGTGGTTCTCTGACAGACAGACTTAACAGCACCCTTAATGAGGGTGCCACTCCATTAGAGCTGGTAAGTCACCCTCAACCCTCTTTTCATTACTGTGACAGTCTTGTGACAAGGGCAAATTGCAGGAGAAGCAAGTCCCACTTGGAATGAACCCTGTGGATAAACAAGGCAGAATTGCAGAGCAAATGATTTGCAAAGCAGAGGCAAATTACGTTTTAACCTTTTCTTTGTGAGTCTTTCCCTGATGTCTGATTAACTTTCCAGTCAACTGGCTGACCTACCAACTGGGAGTGCTGCTGTAAAAGGAGGGGAGTGTTGGTTGTCAGCTCAAATTGGGGGTGGGGTTTTCAGAGAGCATTATTAGCAGGTAGCTGTATGTGCTAAGATGATCTGGGAATAAAAATTGAGTTCCCAACCAAAAATGAATCACGCTGTGGCAAAACCCCAAGCCATGTATTGGCTGTACAGAGAGCAGCACAGCACAGAAGTTGCGATGCCATCCTTCATCTGTGTTCAGCCATGGTAACAGCTTGTCTGAAACCCTGTGTTCGGTCGGGGGTGTTGCACTTCCAGAAATATGTGAACTCGTCAGAGAGGTCTAAAAGGAAAGAGCAAGAATGATCAAGGGTCTAAAAAAAACCTCGCCTATAGAGAAAGGTTGAAAGACCTGGCCGGCCATGTTCAGCCAATAAAAAATAAAAAAAAAAGAAAAGATGACAACTGAGGGAGGAACATAAGCGATTTAAAAGTTGATAAAAGGCTATTGCAGAGAAGGAGGGAATGATTTGTTCTTTTTGTCTATAGTGGCTAAGACAAAAATAATTGCTTTAAATTGCAGCAAGGGAGACTCAGGTCAAACTTCAGGGAGCTGCTGCAGTGGTAAGGAGAGCAGAGCATGGGAACAGGTCGTCTGGAGCGGCTGCAGGGTCTCTGCCACTGGAGGGGTGGAGGATGACTGTCTTCCTGACACAACCCATGTGTCCTGCCCTGAGGTTGGGGAAGGGGCTAGATGGTGGCTTCCAGTCCCTTCCAGTACTATGACTCACCTAACTCTAGTCCCACAGGAGTTAAGATTTCACTGAATTTCACTGAATTTTTAGAGTTGGAAGGGACCATAGAGATCATCTAGTCCAACTCTCCTGCTGGATCAGGATTACCTAGAGCATGTTAGAGCGTGTTACTCAGGACTGCATCCAGGCGGGTCTTGAAAATCTCCAGAGAAGGGGACGCCAGAACCTCCCTGGGCAGCCCAGGGCTCCGTCACCCTCACCGTGAAGAAATTTTTTCTCATATTTGAGTGGAACCTTTCCTCACATATCAATGAGTTATAGTGAAAAAAAGCACCTGTGAAAATCCCACCCTGCTTCCTTCTCCACTGCCTCTCCAGAGCATCAGCCCCAGTACACAGATTGCGAGCCGTGTCTCAGAGCACCGAGTGGGCAGCAGGAGCCAACTTTGCCTCCCTACCTTGTAAAATACATGGCTGGCATGCAGTGAGGCCCTTCAGCAGACTGTTAGAAACCTGCATCACAGCACTTGTAAGTTTTAGACATAGCAGTGAGATTTCCACTCACCTGAACATCTGGTAGGAGCTGGAAAAGGGACTGCTGGTTAGACCCGCTGAAAGAGGGGAAACTTTGGCTTTGCATGAGTTTAATAGGTACAGTGCTGTTTTCATGCTGAGTCTCCATGACAGGGGGTGGTTTTACCCAAGAATGGTTCTGAAAATTCCTGGGGGGGGAAAAAAATATTAAAAAAGCAAAAAGAATTGTGTGAGGGACAGAGTTCTGAGCAGATTTTGAAGTTGCTGAAGTCCCTGTCTCTGATGCAGAAGGGAAAGGCACATAGCTGGCATCCCCAGCCTGACCTGGCCAGCACGCTGCGGCAAACCTGTGTCTGTGTGGTGGGATTCATTGCAGGTGGCTCCACGGTACCTTTAGCTCCTGAGATGGGGCTTACCCCCTGCTTTCACGCAGTGCCGCAGAGCTGAGGACCACAGCCCTGTCCTCACTGTTTGAACTCCGTCAGACAACTTAGGTGAAGTGGGCAGGGTTTCAGAAGTGCTCAGCACCTATCAAGCAGAAAATGTCTTCTGGGCAGAGAATTGCTTCGGGAAATCTGACCGCTCTGTGAGGAACGTGAATGGGAGCCCTTGTGAGCTGACCTTTTTTTGGTTGGTTGGTTGGGGTTTTTTTTGGTTGTGGTTTTTTTTTTTTTGGAAACGTGGCTTTTGCCCTTTGAGGGTTGGGGAATGTTTTCTCTATACATACACAGGCACGGAGCTGGGGCTCAAGGCTTTACGTGCCGCAGATCGGTGCTTGCAGCCCTCTCAGAGGAGGGAAGCATCTCCCTTCACACTGCTGCCAACGTGGTTCAGATTCTTTCCAGGAGCAGCTCTACTTTGCTTTCCCAAGGAATAGGGTGGATATACTAATCCTAATATTTCATAGCTTCCCTGGCACTTTTTCATCCAATGATTCTAATGTGTTTTCCATGGGTTAACCTCACCGCCCTTCTCTGACCAGGAGGTGATGGGAGAGGGGGCTTATTATCTGCGGTTCGCAGAGGGAGAGCAAGGGAGTGAGTCACCCAAGGTCACACAGTGAATTAAAAGCAAGGCCACGGACCTCCCCTGATTCCTGCCCCCGGCCGTAACCCCAGCGCTCCACTCGCTGCTTTCAGAACTGTCTTAGCGAGGCAGCACGCCTTAAATATGTAATTTCCTATGTACAGTAGATCAGGGCTTCGTGATGATTATTGGTCTCTGTGGATCAAATTACACTTTGTTTCTCTCGGTTTGCCTGTGTTTAACGGTGGCTCGATCTGATCGATGGCACTTCGGGGTGGTGGTTGCTCTGAGAGACAGAAAAGACGTTTTTTTCACAGTTTCGCAGTGGAGAAAAGGGTGCTGACAGCCCGCCACCACAGCTGAGGAGCGAGCTAGCCATGAACCAGCCCATCAGCCACAGGCCCACTAACCTCCCTTTGGCAATCAGCCATCACACCAATGAACTTACTCTGGTCTCACCTGGTGGAGACTTTGCTGCTTCTTCATCTCAGCCTGTGAGATCACAGAATCACAGAATTATCTAGGCTGAAAGAGACCCTCGGGATCATCAAGTCCAACCATCTACCCTACTCTAAAGTTCTCCCCTACACCATATCCCCCAACACCACATCTAAATGGTTCTTAAACATAGCCAGGGATGGTGACTCAACCACCTCCCTGGGCAGCCTATTCCAATGCCTGACAAGATGAAACACTTTGATACTGCTTGTGTGCTTCCTTCCAGATTTTCAGAACCCAGGTTTTCCATAACCAAATAAAATGCTAGCATCTTGCTGATATGGCTTCTGAAATAACTTTAAAAACCGTCATGACTGTTGTTTATTTTAAGAATCCCTGTGGTGATTGTTCCTCCATAGCAATTAAGCAGAAAGCTTCCCAAATCTGAATGCCTAACGGAGCCACCACCTGTGTTTTTCTGTCCTACCAGGCAGAGAGTTTGAAGGCGAGGAGGAGTATCTGGAGATCCTAGGGATCACGCGAGAGCAATCGGGCAAATACGAATGCAAAGCTGCCAACGAGGTTGCTTCAGCAGACGTCAAGCAAGTCCGGGTCACTGTGAACTGTGAGTATATCACAACTGGAGTGGGTCAACGGGGAGAGCTTTGCCCGCCGGCAGGGGTGACTTAAGGATAAATAGAGAAGCTTTTCTGGGCATATATTATGAGATCTGAAGGCGGGGGGAGTGCTGAGAAAACTATCTGCAATCAGACCCTTATCGCAGGGTGTAGTTTGTGCTTGAAGCGTGGTAATATGTAAGAAAAGAAAGAAAATGAGAGAGAGAAAAAGAGAGGAGCTGTGAGTTGCCCCTGTCTCTCCCCTCAGAAACGCTGGCAATGCCTTGTTTTCACTCATTGTTATTCAGGAGAAGAGTAGCATGAAGAGAAGCTTTAGCAAGGCAGCAAGGAAAGATAAGGGAGGGTTCAGACGGCTGAGAGCAAACACCCACCTGCCTGTACCCAGCCATCTCAGCAGTGCCTACGTGGGTATCACAGCCCAGGGGCTGGGGGGATGTGTGGTAGAGACATGTGTCAATGAGAGGGTGCAAAAACTTGACTTTTATGCTGGTTTTAGGTCATTAGCATAAAGCACTCTCTAAGAGACCCTCCATGCACCAATGCAATGCAGAAAGGGGCTTGACCAAAGGATACAGCAATCTACCAAAAACCACCAAGAGGCACAGTTAGAGCTGTGGCTTACATCCACACCTATGCACAAGTGGGGCATGGATCCCATCACCCATGTGTGCTTAGGCAGATGTCCACTTCACTCTGCTGGCGTGCTCCTCTCACAGTGACACAAGATATCTCAGACTGTGGTTACTCTTATAATCTTATGTGTGTATATGTCCACCTTCATATTTGTATGGCTCCTATTTGGCACTGGAATGATTTAAAGTGAATATCCCCGTCTACCTTCTCTGTTTCCTTGTCTGGCAGCTAAAACCTCTGCAACAGGGATGGATGAATGGGAGGTATATCCTCTCCTGACCTTCTTCAGTTTACACACCAGAGTATTAACGTAAACTGAAATTGAAGAGGGTCACAGACATGTTTCAGGGTGCATATGCATGGCCTTGATTCATGGGTAGCACTCTCGGGGAGTGGGTTAGGGCAGAGAGCTGAAGGCAACAAGTGCTTCAGCCCACCCCAGTCTAATTTGCCACCACAGGTGATTTTAGCACATTTTACTAACATTCTTGCTCTTTGTCTCTTTGTTTCCCTTTGGGCCATCACATCAGATCAACTTGTCTGTCTTGCTTACACGTCAAGGTTATAGGCTCCCTGCAGCATCTTCAGAATACACAGAGTTTTTTATAATTCCCTTAGAAATTGGGTGGCAGTGGGTTAATACCAGCTGCTTCATGGGCCAAACTTGGCATTAATGTGAAACTGTAGTAGCAGATTTTCTGCACTAAAACTGGTAAGGGTTTTTTCCTGTCAAAAACAGCTGAGTTTATAAACCCGAGACATGCCATGAGAACCAATTAATATTTTCAAATATTTCTGTCAAACGTAATTTCAACGATGGTTGAAACAGATTGTTTGTATAAAGTCAGAATGTTTGATTTTGACTTAGTTTCAACTCATAATAACTATGCTACAGTAAGAACTTAAATATTTTTACTGTTGGAATATATGAAAATACAATGTGATAGAGTACTGTAATATTATTATGTGGCCCAATTTGTAATGTAAGCAACTTCTAAATTCCTTCAGGACATCTTTCAAAACAAAGGGAAAAAAACTCTAAGAGGTCATGAGGGCCATGCACAGGAAAAAAAATCAGTCCTGTTTGGGGAATGAAAGCTAGACATTTGCATACATCTTTCCTTATCTTGCTTTGTTAACTACACCACAAAGCAGCAGAAAGTGGAAAAACTACAGTAAGTTTGAAAAATTGGACCTGCCCAACCTCAGGAACTTCCTGGCTGTCACTTCTCATCTGCTGACACCCCGGATGGAGCAGGCAGGTTGTCAGCCCGGACTGCAGGAGGGAGCATCCTGGCTTTGCTTTGGTCTCACACTACCACCTTCAGGCTTCCTGAGAAACGGCCCTTGCACATCACAGGCAGGGAAACTGAGGCCTGGGCAAGAGCAGAGAGAAAACAACTAAAGGGAACCCACTTCTGGCTTCCCCGGCAGCAAACAGCTAAACACAGAGCGGCTGCTTTCTGGGTACAACAGGCTGGTTTGTTCAGGGCCACCGCCTGTGACTTCTCTTAGGAGAGCACTGCAGCAAGCAGACTGCCCTTCGCCGAGCAAAGCTCTGCCCTCGGAGCCAGCAGTGCCTTTACAAAAGCGTTGGCAGCTGAGGTATGGCTTTTCCACGTCTGGGCTCTTTCCTTTGAAAAGCCAAGGAGGGAGGCTAAGGCAGGGACTGCTCAGGGCAAGGGGCTGGGCTCCCTGGCAGCAGCCCAGGGAGCACACGGCTGCCAGGGTCATTTTCTAGGCCCATAGAAAGGTGCTCATTCATTTTCTGACTCACCGCTTCTGCTGGATGCAGTGAAATGGAAAAGGTTTGTCTCACTGCAGGCAGCAAGAAGATCTACTGCTCGAACCAAAAAATCGAAGAAGGATGCTTAAAAAAATCACCTTCGCTATCCTTTTATTACCCCTCCTCCTTTCCGAATTAAAATATTTACGTGATCCCACAGCCTTTGGATGTAGGATCCTATTTATGTACACTTATTAATATTTATGATGTTAGAGGGCGCACTGCAATATCCCTAAAGCCCTGCATAAAATCCCGATTAAGGTCAGGAAAGGGATCACATTGAGATGGCTAATGTGTTCACAAACAAACTTCTTTCCATACATTTTCCACAAAGAATTATTTTTTTCTTTGACTAACACAATCCATTTTGATTCTTTTTTTTTTTTTTGACTAACCCAAACCCTTTTGATTCTTTTTTTTTTTTTTGACTAACCCAAACCCTTTTGATTCTTTTTTTTTTTTTTGACTAACCCAAACCCTTTTGATTCTTTTTTTTTTTTTTGACTAACCCAAACCCTTTTGATTCTTTTTTTTTTTTTTGACTAACCCAAACCCTTTTGATTCTTTTTTTTTTTTTTGACTAACCCAAACCCTTTTGATTCTTTTTTTTTTTTTTGACTAACCCAAACCCTTTTGATTCTTTTTTTTTTTTTTGACTAACCCAAACCCTTTTGATTCTTTTTTTTTTTTTTGACTAACCCAAACCCTTTTGATTCTTTTTTTTTTTTTTGCCTTTCCGCGCTGGGATGGATTCAGATGGCAGAGTTGTACTCTGTACAACTCGAGCCTCAGCAAAGTAGCCATCTGAGTTGCAGCCCTGTAATCTCAGGATGTGCAAGTATTAGTGATGAGAGACAAGGCACTTATTCCCTGATCCCTCTCAGCAGCCGGGTGGAAATAATCCTACCTTTTAACGTGTAAAGCTTGTCCCTTAACATTTTGAACATGGGGCTGGGATTGAAACTGTCGGTGCCTACCCTGCCCAGCACCCAGCCAGCACTGAGACCTAGGTCCAGCGGAGCACACCTATATGTTTCCCAAGGTTTTTTTGGCCCATGGCACAGCTCTCAGGCTTCAAAGTAAGCAGAGGTGGGAGCACCATGCTGGGCTGAGGGCAAGCTTCTTACAGAGTTGTCATGAGCAAGCACTCTTGGAGTTGTGACAAAGCATGGTGTCCAGGAAGGTTTGGGCAGAATTTGTAACCTTAGACATCTAAGGGAAGTGCCTCAACAAGTGGTCTGGCTCTAAAAGTTGCACCCACAGCTCCTCAAAAGCTCTTCCCTTTTAAGGTGTGAATGTATTTGTCTCCTACATGTTGCCTCAGTCCTTCCCTTTCTTATTAGTTTTGACACAGAGGTTGTATGAAAAATAATTTTCATGCTAGTGTTAAATTCCTACTTTATTCTTTTTACTTTTGCTGTCTTCCTTTCCCCTTGATGAAGTATTTCTCTCATCTTCTTGTCTCTGATGAACCCATGTGAACTAGAGATCCACAGGTAAATATTCATAAATTACAGAAGTCCGTCATTAACCTTAACTCCTCCTGTGTATGCCTATGCATTTATGACAGAACGTTACTCGGTGTTGCTGGAGAGAAGCACGCAGAAGGAGTGATGGTAACGCAGTGTGTTAGGGAGAGTTCAAAGAGCAGGTATTCTCCAGGGGAGAGCGTGTGCCACGGCAAACAGCAGCTGTGAGCCCCCACCACCCAAGTGGGTTGCGTGGGGTGACATAGTGTGAGGTGACAAAAATAGTGTGACCAGCAGAAGTAGGGAGGTGATTGTGCCCCTGTACTCAGCACTGGTGAGGCCACACCTCGAGTATTGTGTCCAGTTTTGGGCACCTCAATACAAGAGAGATATCGAGGTGCTGGAGCGAGTGCAGAGGAGGGCAACGAAGCTGGTGAGGGGGCTGGAAAACAAATCGTATGAGGAGCGGCTGAGGGAGTTGGGACTGTTTAGTATGAGGAAGAGGAGGCTGAGGGGAGACCTCATCACTCTCTATAACTTCGTGAAAGGACACTGTAGAGAGGTTGGTGCTGGTCTCTTCTCACAGGTAATTAGTGACAGAACGAGAGGGAATGGCTTTAAGCTCCGACAGGGTAGGTTTAGATTGAACATTAGGAAAGAATTTTTCACCGAAAGAGTGATAGGGCATTGGAACAGGCTGCCCAGGGAGGTGGTGGAGTCACCATCCCTGGCTGTGTTTAAGGGCCGTTTAGATGCAGTGCTAAGGGACATGGTGTAGGGGATGACTTTGTAGAGTAGGGTAGATGGTTGGACTCGATGATCCCAAGGGTCTTTTCCAACCTAGACAATTCTGTGATTCTATGATAGTTCCACTGTTTCGTTCCACCTGGAAGTGTGTGAAGTGACTGTGTGTTTTCTTCCTGCAGACCCTCCCACCATCACAGAGTCCAAGAGCAATGAAGCGGCCACAGGACGACAAGCCTTACTCCGGTGCGAGGCATCAGCAGTGCCCACGCCTGATTTTGAGTGGTACAGAGATGATACCAGGTAAGACCTTTAGCTCGCCTCTTCCCTTCTGTCCTTTTCGGTTCACTCAATAGAGGATCCTTAGAGAACCACCTATTGTACTTCCCAACTCTTCTCCTCAAACTGGATGACTGGTTTACTGCCTGCTGGGCAGTGATTTCCTTCCTGATACACAACTACCGTTGCAGTACACACCTCTTCTCCCATCTTCCCAGGATAAACAGCGCCAACGGTCTGGAGATAAAAAGCACGGGGAGCCAGTCTCTGCTGATGGTGGCCAACGTCACTGAGGAACACTATGGGAACTACACCTGCGTGGCTGCCAACAAGCTGGGAGTCACAAATGCCAGCCTATACCTTTACAGTAAGTATGGGAGAGGGTGAAGGGAGGTCCGTATCGCTGTTACAAAGACCAGGCTGTGTAGGAAGCACACAGTGACCAAAACTTGGGAAAGCATCCATCTGCCACCCCCACATCCCCAGGCCTCCAGCCATGAACTGGGTTTCAGTGCTCTGCTTCAAATACCTACATTTCTGACCATGGAACACAAACACAGCCAAATTACAAGGTGTACAGTCCAGCCCTTTGATTGACTTTCTTTGCTGAAGTCAGATTTTGTTAAAATAATAAAAACATGTTTGTTTTAAAGCTGGAAACAAAAAACCCTTTAGAGTGACAGCCTCTTTAATAAGGAGACAGAAGGCCAGGGCTCAGAGGGTCTGTGACAGCTGAGAAATGACAAGTAATTCAGAGAGATGGAGAGAACTAGCCACTGAGCCTGAGGAGAACAAGAGAGAGTCAAGAAAAAGAGAAATGAGTTTGAAAATGGAAGGGAAAGAAGTGGGAAAAGACAGAATGATTTAAAGGGGCATACCATAGGGAACATGGAGGAAAAGGTAATCAGCAGATGAAATATGGAATAAAATTCCTTGGATCTCATTCTGCTACCTTTCAGTTGCTGAGTTTGTCGTAATAAGTGTAAACAGACAGAAGTTGGGACTAGACCAAACTCCAGAGCAGAGTTACCTGCTGGTTCTGCATTTTGCAGCTGATTAAAACTTGACTCTTAACAGAGTCCCTGCCCCTCACCTACCACCCATGCAGGTTTACAAACTGTGGTGTATTCAAAATTCAGTTCCCAATTCCAGGTCCACAACTTGGGCTCAAGGTGGACCACACATTATTATTGCCACTAGAAATAGACTGCAGGAGAATGACCCACTCACATGAATGGACACATAGATGCAAAAGTGACTTAGGGCTGTATTGCTCTGACAGTCCCAAACTGAATTACAACACTCAGGCCATGACCTGCATGTCCTTTTAAAGAGAAAAAAGATAAGCTGTGTGAAGCAGTCTGAGTACAGCACGCAGTTTAGTCTAGTTTCTGGTCTGTGTGGTCAGATTAATCAAACCATCAGAAAAGCAATGTTTTGGTTTAGTTATTTTTTAGCAGATGTAGTGCAAAAGCATAAATCCTTCGGCATTTTTTTCTTACCACCTCTGATTTTTTTTATGGCAGTTTGAATTTTTGCAAAATTTGGTTGTATTCTGTGGAAATTTTCTTTTTTTTCTAAAGAGCAGATATTATCATAAAAGAACATATATTTGATTTTGTGTAGCATTGCAGCACAGAAGGCAAATTTCTACTTTGAAAGTCTTTTCACCCTGGTCTTGTGACTGTCATGAGATTCAACTAAAATCCTCAGGCAGCAATCTGGAACACAATTTCCAAATACTCCAGATTTGTTCTTGCTGATATTAATATAATGCTAAGTTTAGAATCCATTATTTGTGGCTGAATTCTAAATTTGGCCCTCTCTGTTGGTTCCTGTTACACAGATGAGCTGAAATGCATCTCTGAAACAAAATATAAGATGAAATTCAATAATGTATGTATGCACACGTGATTTTAGCTGGGGGGTTGGTTTTGCTAGAAAAGCGTTTTGCATGACTTCAGAGCTTCACCTCAAAGGATCTCAAAGGATTTGCTAGCAATGAATATTTTAACATCACAAGTTATTTAGAAATGGGTGAGTGTTATTAGCACCATTTTGCAGTTGGAAACTAAGGTACAGAGTGAAGAAGTGGTTTACCCATGGTCATAAAATGCGCGGCAGAACCTGTAAGAGACCCAGGGAGATCTTGCAAAGTTGCTGTTAACTATTCCAGGAGGAAATGTGGCAATTATTAAAGATGAGTTGCAACAGTGAGGGTCCTATTTTAGCCTCCTTTCAACGTGCAAGAGTGAAGCTTTCCTTCTCTCAAGTTGTTGGATTTTGTTTATCATTTTTAGCTTTAGAAATTCAAGGCCTATTTATGCTGGAAAACACTAGAGAACTTCACAAGAGCCAGGAGAATGGAAGTGCAGGAGCTGAGAGAAATTGGATGATTTTCAGTGAACTGTTTCTAACTTTTATTTTTGTTGCTTAGTTAATCCTTATTTCTTCAGTGTGCAATTGCTTCCTATGGTTTCAGGAAATCTCTGTTCTCCTTCTAGTTAGTGTGGAAGAGAGAAAGAGAGAGTAAAAAAAATAAATTCAGGCAGACTACAGTTGGTATTTCTAAGGTTAAGAAACCAGAGGGGAAATGAGTGAAGGGAATCCAGCCTCATAAAGATAATGAAAGCAGCTGAAAAATTCTCCAAGCCCAGATGAAAAAAAAAATGCTGTAGTGATCACACAGTAGCTGAAATAACAGGTAATGCACACTCCCAGCCACACACCCAGGCAGAAAAATAAAGCAGTGCCAAGTTTTTGCAAGGTACAGCAGATGCTCAAATACTTGGGAGTGTTTTTGATCCCTAGAATCAGAGATTTTATTTCTTTTTTAAATAGAGAACAAGCTCACTGTAGGGCAACATCCCACTAGGGAGGCAGATACAACGTTGATTCCTCAATATCCCATTGCAGCACAAAAAAGAATGGCAGCCAGGAGTGAAGAAACAACCAGAGAGTTAATAATGAGGTACCAGCAGCTTTGCCTGAGGTGGAGGGCAGAAGGGGAGCTAGCAAAATGATGTGGAAGAACAGTTTAGCAATAGAAAAAAATGGGTGACTACAATTCCAGGAAATCTCAGCCAGCATTGAAAAACTCTGGGAGAGACCGAATGCCTTAGATGTCAATGCCATAGACAGAAGATGCATTAAAATACAAAAGCAACTCCCCTGAGATGTATGAATAGATAGCTTGTGATCTTCCTTAAAGGATGTAGCAGCAGGATTGCCTGCTGTAGGTGGCGAGATTTATACCCTTCACTCCTGGAGACTGAGTTTACAACAACATAAAAATGGCCCTACCAAAGGTCTGTCTAAACCAGGAACCTGTCTCCAGGAGCAATGTGGAATATGTTCGCAGAGAGAGTGCTCAGGTACAGTTTGATGATACAACTGATCATCTAATAGCTTGCTGCCATCCCTTCCTCCCCCATCCTTTTTCTCACCCCTTTTTCTGCCACCTGCTTTTGTTGTTTCCCCTGTTCTGGTACTTAATGAACCACATGCTGAGCCAGTTCAACCTGCTAAGCCAGAGCCCAAAGTGCCCCCAAATGTTTTATTTTGTTGTACTAAGCTGAATTAGTTCAGGGAAGGGCTCAACAAGAACCAGAACCCATATGAGAGGAGAAACCATATCACACATCTGTAGATAGGAGGAGTTGGGAGGCAGGACATTGGAGCCAGGAGATTGGTTCGGCTCTGCAGAGCCTATGAAGAGGGTCTGTAACCCCCAAACACAAAATATGGTGAGATTTAGGAAAAGGGCAGTAACCTTCATGAGAGTGCTAATCGCCACGAAAATTACCTGACAGAGAGGCCAAGCCAGAGCTGCCTTCACAAAGCAACAAAGGTGCAAAGTAGTGCTACAACTGAAGGGAAAGGGTTTTTCTTCCCATAGGGGACTATTAAGACTGGGCTCCTAATAAAGGAGGGAGGGAACTTGTTTTATTTTCATTCCACTCAGCTAACAGTGCTACGAAAAGTGTTATGAGTAAAAGCCACAATTTGTATCTTTACCCATGCTACACAGGTATATATATATATATGTGTGCATACACATCTGCCGTACAAGCATATAGGTGCATAGGTTTATGTGTACATCAGTATGTATATATATACATCCGCGTGCCCCGCTGTGATGTATAAGTGAGCACACACACTCCATCAGGCACACAGAAGCGGGCACGGCACCTGGTGCGTTCTAGCAAGGCAGAGAAAAGAAACGAAAGCTTTTCCAAACGAGTTGATTTGTGCCTCCCGCAGAGCTAGCCCATCCCAGAGGGTAAACCAGGGGACAACAGGGCAGTGCCGCACATCCTCATGCAGTCCTGCTGGCTAAATTGTCTCAATTACAGGCCACTGCCAACTCAGCAGGTCCCCTGCCGCATCTTCTGCGGCTTCATCCTCTGCACCCTTCAGGGGGTAAGGAGTGGCGGAGGTGAAGCAGCAGCTGGCGAGGCCCCTGCCAATTAGAAGCAGCAGCAGACAGGCTCCCACCCCTGCCTCCCCCAGAGGCTTCAGGTAGAGTTATCATTTCAGTCCAGCAGTTTTAAATCCCAGTGAGAGGCACGTTCCGAAGAAGAGCTGGCACTTGCCTCTAACTTGCCGTTCCTTGTTAGCGCCCCAGCAGAAGCCCTGGTTGTGTACCCACACTTACACCCCTTCCCCCAACTCCCTGCCCAGGCTTTGTTGTACCTGAGCATTTGCTTTGGGTGGTTGCTGCTGGGGTTTGGAGCATAACTCTGCCCAAAATCTCTCTTGGTGGCTCAACCCCTGCATTTTTGCCAGGGGCCGTCGATAACGGGAAGCCTGGGAAGAGGAGGGAAGTGGTTGGGGTGACAGCCAGCTGGGGCAAGGCTGAGCCACTGCTAATGAGCCAGGGTGGAGGGATAAAGACAGCACCCAGCGGGGCGAGGGGAACAGAGGCAGAGTCCTTGAATGGAAAGCAGCATGATAATGAGGCCGTCGTGCTTTGCTTTAACTGCTTATGCTGTGCAGTCTGCAGCCTGCTGTGCAGGAAGAAGGTAAAGGGGAGTTGAGTTATTTAACCAAACTAAATAACAGGAAAGTCATGTCAGCACAACAGCCTGCTTTCGCAGAACAATAGTCCCCTGTTGCTACATAAACACAGAGATCCAGGCTAGTCGTGTATTTTCCAGGACAGAGACAATCTCCCCTGTGCTCGCTGTGGATTCGAACAGCTCCATTTCCACCATGAGGGCAGGAGATCTGCCAGTGTCACAAGGATGGGCCTGACCTGCTACATCCTCGTGGGCTCCAGTGAGTCAGAAACTAGCTCCTTGCAGCAGGGGTGCTGTATGAAGAGCATTGGCCCCCAAATACCTGAACCTAGGTAGATAGAATCATAGAATCATAGGGGGTTGGAAGGGACCTCTGGAGATCATCTAGTCCAACCCCCCTAGTCCAAAGCGGGTCCAACCTATAGCAGGTTGCACAGGAACTTGTCCAGGCCAGTTTTGAATGTCTCCAGAGAAGGAGACTCCACCACCTCTCTGGGCAGCTTGTTCCAGTGCTCTGTCACCCTCACAGTAAAGAAGTTCCTTCTCACGTTTAGGTGGAACTTCTTATACTCAAGTTTGTGCCCATTTCCTCTTGTTCTGTCACTGGGCACCACTGAAAAAAGACTAGCTCCGTCCTCCTTACACCCTCCCTTTAAGTATTTGTATGCAGAGATTAATAGTGGACTACCAATGTATCCTGCCAAGCTCTATGTCCATCAGCAGTGATCTTAGCACCATCCTTACAAGTAAGCCAGGAGACAACTCATTGCTCCAGGCCTATCAGCTGTTGCATAGTGACATATCTCTACTGCTAAATGTCTACTTACTGATCGGTCTGTAAGTAGGAACTTGTCTCAGTCAGTACGAGGCATCCAGCAAGCTATGAAGGTAATTAAAGGAGACCCAGTGATCAGAGTCAGGCCTGGGGCGGGCTTGTATTCTTGGTTCTGCTCCTGGCTCTACCAACAGTTCAGCATTTGACCTTGGGCAAATTGCTTCCTTGCTCCGTGCATCAACTGCACAATCTCTAAACTGGTATTAACACTACCGGTAGCCACAGACTGAAGTTTCTGACACTGCTTTCCCTCAGTTTCTGTGCAATTCTTTTGAGATCCTTGTGTGGAAGAAGCAAAGCGTGAAGCCAGTAGTGACATGTAACAAAGTTCTGCTGTGACGTATAATGAGGACGCATTGTAAAAACCCTGTAACCAAAACAGCAGGCTTTGCATACAACTAGAGGTTGATGACTCTGCAAAAACTCTGTTCCCATTAGAAGACAAAAGGTCAAAAGAAGCAGAATGCCCTTGAGGACTCACCAGGGTGACTGCTCCCATGCTCTCATCCTCAGGGGACCTGCCACTGGCAAGAAATCCATTGTGGGGAGGGTTGTGGGGAGGCAGCAACAACCCATGGGGGACTTCCATAACTCACCTCTCTGCCAAGACTAGCTTCCAGCCAGAGGAGTAGCTAAGAGGAGCTGTAGTGTGATGACATGAGTGGTCTTGAAAGTCAGAGGGGAGATATGGCCCATCAACTCCAATTACCTTCACTGCAGGTGCTTAATCCCTCTTGCTGTGTGGATATTATTTGTTTAGTTTTTCAAATGACTTCTCTCTGACTCCCAGTCCCAGGGGATGCTGATGTGTATTAGGTGTGTTGCTAGCAAAATGCTCTGTATATGAAACCTACTCTAGTTCATCTAATTTGGTGATGGACAACTCCATCAGGTTTGTATCTGCTGCTTGCTTGGTGTGAAAAGTGGCTTTTCCTTTTCTCCTGCATGTTGCTTATTGTTTTTTTTCCCCCCTTAGAACGAGTTTTACCCACACTCCCCAATCCTTTTCCAGGTCAGTATATGTTTTATGTTGAAGTAGCTCTTTAGCCGGGTCATTCTCCATCATCCTGACAAATGCTCAGAGTTAGATATGGGCAAAACAGCTCAGAAATGCAGGAAAATAAGGGCTTTCCCTTCTCGTCTACATGTCATTTGGTCTCTTCTGCTCACCTTCTTCATCCTTCCCCTTTCCCCCTCCCATTTCAAAAAAACAATCAACTAAACAGCAACAACCTTTAGCCAAGCTTTGAGCCATGACATTGTGTTCTCACCCAGGTTTGGACAGTCTTCAGTGAGGTTCAATTTGCCGACAGACCTACTCCTAATACATATTCTCATCCGAAGCTGTCTTTGCCCACATGTTGTGATTTGGATCAAAAGCATAAGCAGATCTAAAATTTTGCAGAGGGAAAAGGAAGAAACTAAAAATTAAATTGCTACCAGGAGTTTTTTTCTAGTTGTGCGAACGATTCACGGTGAAACCGAAAACTTTGTTTTGTCATTCCTCTGTCACGCACCCCCAAGTCTGTCAGTCACATAGTGCTGCATTTGAGGCAGAGAGCATGAAAAGAGGTGCACAGTGAGGTGTTTCTGCCTGCTTTATTGCGAGGGAAGAAGGTATGAAGGCAAAACAGGCTCTGAGTATTTTTCCTGTCTCTGTGCTGTCCAAGCATGCCTCCAGGTCCAGGCAGGGCAGCCCCAACATCCATGCAAGACTTGGGGTTTGGATGTGATGTTGAGATTCCGAAAAAAACGCGGAGACTGGACACTTCCAGAAAGCAGGCGACAGTGGCTGGAAGCAGCGTTTGAAACTAAATCAACAATAAGGCAGACAGTCCCCATATTCACTTAAAAAAATCTTGTCCTAGGGCACCTTAGTATCTTTGTTTTACCGCACGTGATGAAGATGCACTCAACTCAGGGGATGTTCAGAGGCCTAAATAGTTAATGTCTGTGCAGAGCTTTGGAGTAGAGTGTTATTACAAGCCCATGTTGTTTTGCAAAAGGGCACCTACCCAAGTAAAGCACCTGCAGGTACTCCCATAAAAGAACAATAAATGCTGGGTGTTACACCAGCTCCATTTAACTACTCTACTCTTTCAAATCAAGCTCTGCTCTTGGCAACTTATTCAGGCTCAGGATGTAGTCACAATTGCCTATTTAAAAGGCAAATCCACAAATACAATTAAAGAAAAGTACCTACAAAAAAAGGAGGGGGGAAGGAGGGGAGAAATCAAGCTACCATTAAAATTAAATCCCAGAGAGTGATTTGTAAATAACATTCAAGGAGCTGAGAAAAGGAGTAAAGTAGGCCATTGGGAACCTAGTGTGGAAAAATAAATCCAATTAAACACCATTATCGTATGTATTGCAAATGAAACTTGTGCTTGGATATGAAATTAAAGTTGCTGAGGCTGCTTGGGATGTACATTTTGAGGAGTTTTCCAATTCTGGATGTTCTTTTTTAAGCAGAATTTTCAATGACAAATATTTTTGTCTGATGGAAAACCCAGGGCTTTTTCTTTTTATGATTATTTTTATTATATATCCTTAAATTCCACAGGCAGGCAGTGTTAATTTTTTTCATAGCCAGTTCTGTTTACAACTGGTTTTGAATTAGTAGCCCATTAAGCTAAATGATAAAACAAAAACTGCAAGTGAGCAAGGCCAGGTTTTCCATACCAAATACCCCTCCTAATCAAGCTGCCAAGGCCATCCTGCACAGCTTTAGTCAATCCTTTAAAACACTTCCCCCTCTGTCTTTGAAGTTGTTCCCCAGTCTCCTGAGATCATCTTGAAGGACATCGTGGTGTGACATCACTTCTGTAAGGAGTCTCCACGAATTTGTGGTGCCAAATGCTAGAATATTTCCAGTGACCCAGGATACATAAAGAGGATTTTGCGGAGGGAGAAAATAGAATTTAAATACTCTGGACCTCATTTGTTTTCTGAAAGCCCGTGCCAGCTTCTCCAATGTGGGTGTTCAGCACAGATATTGGCACTTATCTCAAAGTTTGCTTTTACTTTGCTGTTCACCTTCAAAGAAACCTTAGGCATAAAATTTTCTTGTTAGACCTTTTTCCCCCTGTGAGTTGATGTTCTGAGACGAAGTCCTCAGCTCTCAAATAAGCTTCTCCTCAATGACCAGAATCACAGCTTCCTCCTTCTTTCTCCCTCAATTTCCACTTCTCTTAAGCCTCAGTAACACTTCCCTGCCCTGTGGGGTTTTGAGCATTAATTTAAAAGGAAGGTGTTTTGAGATGAAGAGCACTGTAGTCATGCTAAGCATTGCTATCATTAGCTAGCTGCTGGGGAAATGTCTTACTTTCAGGCAGGCTAGAGACTCAGAAGCAGCCCATTCAACTAAACACATGGGACTTAAGTTTGATGAGACAGTTTCCTAAAAGGCTGGTGGAGCCCAGCTGATTCAGCTCTCAACTGAATTGTCCTCGGTAAATTTTCCAGCCCTCCTAATTTTGCAGCCAGGTACTCAAAATGCCCTGAAGTATCTTCTCGGATGATGCTACGTCACCACATCTTACTGTCTGCATTGTAACATCATGTTATAATGGGATGACACCAGACCTGGCTGTCACAAAGGTAGCCTTACTGCATCATCAGGTGGCTTTTCAAAAGGGTTTTCTTCTGGAAAAGGAGAATTTGCTGATTCCACACCACACCTATGAGCAACAGGGCAAGTGGGATCACTGTTAAACCTCAAAGGGATCTGTCACAAGTATGGCACTTGCTCCACCTCTGTCCTCTGTTGTCTCTTGTCTTCAGCCCTTTGAACATAGACTCCATCCCTCATGATTAGCATCTAGTGTCCACATAGAATGGCTTACTCAGACTGTGGGCTTCAAAACCCATGAGTCTTCTTCACAGGAGTTTTGTGATGAGGGCTTGCCACAGACTAACCAGGGGCTTTCTCAGTGTGGTTAGCTTGAATGTCCTGGGAGCTCTGCAAGGGGAATGCTGTGTTTCCCAGAAAGCAGCACATCCAGAACTGGCCATGGGGCATCAAGTGTGCCAGTATTTGGGGCCTCATCAGACAAAGTCATGGCTATCAACAGAGTGACAAAACATTTATAGCAATAGTGTGTTCGTAATTAGCGGAGGGGGAGGGAAGTGGAGAATGAGCAGTTTTGTCTTTCTGCCAAAATGCGCACTGATGGGAGAATGACCCTGTATGACTGTAGATCGTAGCTAGTCTGCGTTTAGCTGTAGCCTGTGTAGCTTGTTCTGTCACTAATGCCTTCATCGGGTGGGTGGGAGCTGGGGGAAGGGAGACAAGAGATGTTCATTTGGGTCTGATGACCAGAGTGCAAAACAGAGCATCTTTCTTTCTAATACCCTCTCAGACCTTTTCCCTCCCCGTGGAGGTCCTAGCTGTGGAGAAGAGAGTTCATTTGTTGCAGTGGTCACCTCCACCCATCCTTGCTTCCCCTTTTCATTTTCTGTAGTGCATGGCAGCCCTGTCAGTCCTGCTGAGAAGGCAGTTCTTGTGTCAGCAGGGTCTACTTTGGCAAAAGGATGAACATCTGAATATTTAGAAGATAAGGAGAGAAGCATGGGGGAAAATATCCAAGACTACAGATTGTAAAGGGTTAACACATTATGTGCATTATGTGGATCTGCTGACTAGGCAGTGGTGTGAGAGTAGTCCACAGAAACCAGCCCGCCCAGCACCATGTGGCCAACTAAAAAACTGGTCTGTCTCTGGAGTCCTCTTCACTGAGGCCAGAGAGTGCTTTCTCCGTTGGGCTGCAAGAAAGGGTCAGTGAAAACCCAAGCCTTCACAGCCATTGATACAAACTAGTTGGCAGAATTGGGGAAAATGTAGCACAAACAGGTCAAAATAGCCAATCTCATCCTATTGTGATCCTGACGTAGAAACTACCACCAGAAAGAAATAATGGCCATAGGGACTGAGCATTGGAGGGCCATGTGAAAATCTGGTATTTCCCTATATTCTCAGGCGTTCAGGGGCCATAGTTCAGCTGTACTCCTCACTGTGCTGTGACATGTGCCTGACTGCTTGGAGTATGCCTCTCTCTTCCCTGAAAGCAGGCTGAGCCCTGGGCATCAGCACCTAGTAACGCCCATGACTCTGGGTGGGAAGCACAACTTACCTCTCTCCTTGCTTCCTGCTGGCGATTCCCAGCTAGATTTTCCAAAGAGTTCATTCTCCATTTGGTGAGTGCGGAAGAGGGTGGCATTGCAGGGTGGATGCTCAACCAGGCCAAGCTCCTCTTGCTGCTTGGGGCCAATGTCCGTCCCTGCCATGTCTGCAGGCACTGAAGGCTGGGATCCCGTTGGGTGCCAAGCCTGCAGGGGCTTCAGGCCAAGGGAACAGGAAAGACAGGACAGGGTGAAGGTAGAAAGCAACATCATATTAATTGTCTTTTGCTATTTCAGAGGCACCAGGCAAGGGATGGCATTGTATCTTACTTTGAGCATGTGGTTAAAAGCAGATAAAATCAAAGTCAGAGGTGATGATAGTGCCTTCCAAAAGGGGTAGTAGGGATGTAGCTGGAAACAGCATCTTAGGGAAAAAAAAGAAATGTCAAGAATTATTTCCACTGCAGCTACTAGCATCGCTTGATGGGTTTTTCTGGATAGCAACAGAGATTTTCTGTTTGCTGAGGTTGTTTAAAAAAAACCAAACAACTGTTCTGGTTCTTCCCCCCAAAAAAAGCTTTCTTAAAGAAAAAAGAGAGACACAGGGGGAAAGAGAGAGAAATGGCTTTATTGCTTGATCTGTTTCTGTACTTTTTGTTCATTAATTTTAATTTAGATTGATTTATTCCAAAATGAGCCCTGGGTTGCACATATTTGCATAACCCTCTCCAGCAGCAATGCTGTGGAGAATCCAACAAGTGAAGAAGAGCAGCAGCAGAGGGTAGGAACTGAGACTGGAAGTCCCAGAAAGATATTCCTCTGAGCCGAGCTCTTGCACTGGGATAGAGAAGGCATTTCAAGGTCTGCTTAGTCACACGTGTGGCTTTGCCCGCATGCAGAACAGCCCTGCAAAACAGGTCAGGGCACAGCAGTCAGGTGGGAAAGTGGAGGCTGGTTGAAACCAGTGGGAGAAAACACACATCTGCACTGCAGAGATTAGAAACAAGCCCATGGAAGAGCAACTGCCGTGGAAAATCAGTTGTCCGGTAGGGACAGCGGTGTAGCATGGACAGATTACCCTGCAGAGCAGAGCTCGGGCAGGCTACAACCCTCCTGAGACAGATATCCTCAGCCCAGAGGACACTCATAGCCTGATACCATCTGTATGTGAGATGATTTTCTGAAGCCATCAACTGAACCTTCCTCCTTAGAGACGATGAAGGCAATTTATACCCTCTGCACAGCAGATCTTCCTATATCCTTGCTCTCTCCCTCCTGCTCTCCTTGCTTCCCGTGTTGAGCTGCCAGCTGGGCAGACTGGGACTGAAGTGTGGAGGGCAGCAAGGAGGAGGATGAAGAAAAGCCACAGTTGTCTTGATTTAATCCTTGGGCGCACACAAAAATTCCTCCCACTCCGGAGAGAAAAACGACCAAAGAGTAATTCCCACCTTCATCCTCCTCCTCCCACTTCCATTTCCAGTGTAAACCACTCAAGAATTTGCCTAGAAAATTGGCCTCCCCTCTGGTTACTGTCCCAAGTGAACAGTCTCTCCATTCACTAACCCGTGACGGTAAGTCGGTTTGGGAAGCGGCAGGTTTATCTACCCAGCTCAGGCACTGCACCGGGCCCGCTTGTGAACCAGTTGCCATTCAGTGTCTGCTCTGCTGTTGATAAAGCACATTACACATGGCTGGGCTTGCATGATTAATACAGCTGTCTAAGCGCTCTCTCTCAAAACAAAAACAACCAGGAGAAGGGAGGTGTGGGGTTTGGGAGGGAGGGGCTGCACAGGGGAAAAGCCAACCATTCCAAAGAAATGGGGCTTGCAGAAAAAGCAGAGTGCTCCTGGCAAGTCTTCCCTCCCCTGGGTGAGCAGGTCTATCAGCAGAGCTCCCCTGCAAAAGGGAGAGGTCTGGCGGCAAGGTGAGCAAAGGAGAAATGCACCTGGCCCTTCCCCACCATCACCTGCATGTCCCCCTGCAATCTGGGGATTGAGTGCATGGACAGGAGCAGGGGCTCAGGCCATGGAAAAGGATGTGCTATAACCAGCATGGCTTCAGTAAAGTCTGGCCAGGCAGGCTCTACGGTAGGTGTTGCAGATACACATGCTCTCTGGTGGATGAGTACACTCCTGAGCCAGGTCACCTTATGCACCGAATGCACACACCTCATGCTTGGAGGCACATCCCACAGTCGCTGAGCGATTTCCAGGCATCCTAGAACATCTAAAGGATGAACCAAAGGGGCTGCAGGCATCTTTTCCATTGCCCCACCTCATCCAGCTGAAGGCCATCTCAGCTGCCTCTCTAAGCTGCAGTAACTTTCCCTGTTTTAATGACCAATCTGGGAATGGGCTGTGGGAAGCCACTATGGCTTTCTGCTCCAGCTTTCCCCATGCCTGGGCCAGGCATTAAAGCCATGCTTGCACTGTTAGGGCGTTAAGGTGATCAGGAGTTTCACTTGGAATTGCACACACATGCACCCATCGGTACTTGGGTGAGGACTACAGGTGACACAAAGTGGTATTTACTTGGACCACATGCTTTAAACATATGCACCAGTTTGTGGGTCCAGCTTGACTCCTGTGAAATCTCTAATTCACTGCAACACTGAGAGAAGCCCACAGGCTTCTTTATAGTTTTCCCATGATACAGGTCCCATAATTCCCGTTGTTTACAAGCAGACCTTGATGAAGGCCAGCTGAAACCTCCTCCTAGCTTCTCCTGGGCAAGGAGGGGTGGAGACATGGGTTGGTTTCCACTAAGCTCACTGCAAGGAAGTGGCCCTGAGAAGACCTCAGGGAGAGGTGGAGAGTGCATCGTGCTGCAGGTATGAGAAGCAGGGCATAAGAGGGCAGAGGCAGAGATAGGAAGGGCAGAGGGGGCGATGCGACTGGATTTTAGTACCAGAGCAACCTCAAGCATGCTGGTCATGCTCCACCTCGATATAATTCTCCTGCTCCAGTCTCCTTCCCAGTCACCCTTCCTTCTGTGTTTCCCTCCCTCTTCATTTCTGCTCACAGCTACTCAAATCTTTCTCATGTAAAATATCCCTCAAAGCTTGTGGAAAACCATAGCAGGGATGAAGTGGGTAAACAGACAGACATAAAACTGATGAAAATACTAGTTTTTCAAGAGGTTCCAGAGCCTCTGATTAACAAACCTGCTTCATAGGGCTGTATGTGCTCTGGGTGAGGGGGGCTATGCTGTATGTTCCCTATTGATACACTAGATCATGTGCTGGTATCACCTTTGCTCTGCTGTGCCATGAAGATGTGCTTGAGAGTGGAACAGGGGAGGGATTGCTGTATCCTAGGAAAGTGAAAAGCAGAAAAAGCTCAGATCTTCTTTGTGATGGACCCTGAAAAAGTCTGTGCTATGGATGGTTTTGGATGTTTTGCTTGTAGGATGAGAGTCTTCAATGAATGGTTTGAAGATAAAGCAGTTTTAAGTAACTGGTTTTGTATCGGTAGTTTGCCAAGTAGTTTTTTAATTTAACATAGCTTTTTTTTTTAATTTCCTCCAGCTCCTAGGGGAATGGAAGGGGTGGGAGAACTATTTTTCAGCTGTGAGAAAACCTTGGAACTTTTTGATATCCACAGGATCTGGTGATGAAAGATCTGTCTAACCTTGCAATGTAGGTGGTCTTCTAGCCACCACCAGACTCATTGGTCAGGCTAACAGCTCAATTCTAGAGTAGGAGTACTGTAAACCAGCTCCAGGATAAATGGTGTAAGCAGCCAGCTTCTGAACACCACGACCTTCTCAGAAAGACACTGAGAAATACAATTTCAGGGATATTCTTCAGACCTCAGGGAAGGATGGGTGTGCTGCATTACAGAATGAATCTTCACTAAGACATGAGGTATGATAGATGAGTACTTAGTACACCATGAATGAGCTCTAAAACATGGGGAAGAACTGTTCAGTGCAAAAAAAAGCATGAGCAAATTCTGAAATACATTAAACCATGTGCTAAGATTGATAGACACCAGAGACATTTCCTTAATCTTGTTGGAGAGTTGCTGGAGGGCATCCTCTCTAGTTTACACAGTGGTACTTCCACCCCAAGAAAAGCCAGCCTATTGCCACTGCAGTCACAGTCAGGTTTTAATTACAGGTGTGGGACTGATAGTGAGAATGGGGTACAAGCAGGAAGTGAACAGAACAGTTTCAACATGAAGAACAGGGAGTGAAAAAGTGTGTCTTCTTCTCAAAGAGGAGGGGGGGAACACAAGAAAGTAGTAAGAAAAAAGCCCCAAATGAACCCTAGTAAGTAGAAGCTGCTAATCCCTAAAGCCTCAGAGTAGAGTGCAAAGCCCTGGAAGAAAGAAATTAATAACTTTCAAAGTATGACCTTGAAAATGGAATTAACAGTATTCCTCCCTTTTAAGCCTTCATGATAATAAAGATTTCATCTTCTGAAGCCCTGGCAAGAGAGTCAACAGACTAGAAAAATTATTTCCTGCAGAGGAGTTGGCAAGTGTAAAACCTAAGACCCCTCCAGGCCCCAGGGAGTGAGATGACAGAGAGAGACCTGTATGGTGCACATCCCCTCTCCCTTGAACCTTCTCCTTTAGAGTTTTGTTTTTGTTTTTTCTTTTGCATTCTTCCCTCATTTTTGGTCCTCCTGTTTGCTCAAGAAGCAGGACTCCAGCATTTACTGTAAGTGAACACAGCTTGTCAACAGTATGGAGCCCAGAACCACTCAGGGTGGAGAGCATTTGGAAAAAATAGTGGGCCAGCTCTAATTGGTTTGCCATCACTCCTTCCTTCCCATCACAGGCAAGTCCTCCTAGCCTGTCCCATGCCGCCTCCTGGCCTCACTTCCATTTAGAAACTCATGGGGGCTCATGGTCCTCTTAAACCAGGTTTTACTGCCCATTCTTTGCAGGATCCCAAGGAGAGATTCCCCAAAGCAAATAAGGAGCCTGTTGCTCTCTGATGCTCTTTGAAACTTCTCTGTGGACACTTGTCCATCAGCACTGCATATATGTCAAGCCCTGGAGTCTTGTTAATGTAAATAAGAGGAAAACTGGCACCTGCTGTCCCTTCTGCCATCTCCATTTTGGTTTACTGAGATGGGACCCAAGACCCAGTAGAATATTTTAGATTGACGAATACTTGTGTGAAACATGTAGATGGGTGGGTGATTTTTTTCCCTCTGGGTATGGACTAGAAATACACCTCCTTTCTGCTTGCATCTCAGATGACCCTTTTTAAAGGTCTGTGTTGGGAATCTTGAAAGGCTTAGGTTCAATTTCTGATGGTGGTGATCATGTTGCCCGCAGCATTTGGAGGCATGCCTTTCTGCGACCAAGAGGACTTGTGGATTTGCTTTCAAGTCTGACCTAGTTTGGCTGTTCAGTAAGGGTTACATGGCATGGCACAGCCTCGATCCCAGAGTCATAGAATAGAATCGTAGAATTTCCCAGGCCGGAAGGGACCTCCAAAGGCCATCTAGTCCGACCTCCCCGCAGTCAGCAGGGACACCCCCAACTAGACCAGGTTGCCCAGGGCCTCATCGAGCCTCACCTTGAATATCTCCAGGGATGGGGCCTCAACAACCTCCTTGGGCAACCTGTTCCAGTGCTCCACCACCCTCACACCCTCCCTTCAGGGGTGCTATTGGTGTTGCAAAAGAGAGCTGGAGGGAGTGAGGGGAGAGCAGGTGGAATATCTGTCTGGAGGAAGTAGAAGGGGCTAGAAACTTTACCACCGCTCCCTGCAACTTCGGCTTCTTGCCGCTGTCCTGGGGAGGTGTCTTGCTTTCGGTGGGGATGACCAAGCAGCAGATCAGATCTGCTCCTCCCGAGCGTTTTTACCGAGGGTATGGGTTGTGGAGAGATGGAAACCAGCAGGGATCAGTTTCTGTGCCGCAAAACCATGGCCATACCGGGCTCCCTCGGGCAAAAGCGGCTCGGGGCCAGGCAGACTGGCACCCCTTCTTTAGCACGGACCCCGGGGGCTTTCCCCCGGGTGTGTGCCCACCCACCAACCCTCCGTGTCCCTGCCGGCCGCGGCTATTTCCCGCCCGCAGCCTGCCTTGGGGTTGGGAGGCGGGCGGGCTCAGCGCCACGGATTTTCGGATTATGGTTTTTTTTTGTTTTTTTTTTTTCCCGGCCTTCGGCTGCCACCTCGCGGGGAAGAGGCGATTTGGCGACAAGCGGCGGCTCCCCCAGCCCCGCACCCCCGGGCTGCAGCTCTCCCCGCCGGCCTGAGGCCAAGCAAGGCAGGAGGGAGCCCGGGGCAGAGAAAGGGGTAAAGAGAAAGGGGGGCAAAGCAGAGCCTGCCGGGGGAAGGGGAAGGGGGGGAATTTATGTGTGCCAACCAGGGAGTTTGTGCAGGATGCCAGCGTTGCACAGAGCGGGCAGCATCCCTCCACACAGCGGTCCTGCCCTCTGTCATACCTGCCTGTTGGCATCTGGGCTGCTCCTGGCACCGCATCCGTGCCTAAACGGCTCAGTAGGAATCCCCATTTTTCCTCCTGTGGTTTTGACCCAGGCTGCTACCGACTCCTTGGCTTTGCATTCCTGGTGCTAACTCCCTCTTCCCATAAACACCATCATTCCCCTGTACCTGCCTCTCTTCCCCCATCCCTGCTACCCCACAGCTGATCTGGGTTTCATTTCCTCTCTTCGTCTCCCCTTCTCCCAGGAGCTGTTCTTGTTACCTCTGTGCTCACATCAGCTCCTACATCTGCTCAAGCTCCAACAGGGTAGGTTTAGATTGAACATTAGGAAGGAATTCTTCACAGAGAGAGTGGTCGGGCATTGGAACAGGCTGCCCAGGGAGGTGGTTGAGTCACCATCCCTGGCTGTGTTTAAGGGATGTTTAGATGTGGTACTGAGGGATATGGTGTAGGGGAGGACTTTGTAGAGTAGGGTAGATGGTTGGACTCGATGATCCCAAGGGTCTCTTCCAACCTCTATGATTCTATGATCTCTGCATCCTCACTCTGGCTGACATCTCCTCCTCTTGCCATCTTCAGTGTCCTGAGCCTCACGTGCCCATATTGCCATTTCAGTTGAAGACCTGCCCTGGTATCATTCCTGTGCTATAGCCCTGCATTGCTACAAGTGTAGGGCTCATCATACCACCTCAGCCCATCCTACCCCCGTCTTATATCCCCCATCACAGTGGCCTTTTCCTGTGTCTCTGACCTGATATAGTCTTCCTCCCATATTTATCCCCTCCTCGTGCAACCCCCAATCCTAAATGGGCATATACAGCTCTACTGAGCAGCCTTCCGACCTTGGCCGCTGCTGCCAAGGCAGTGTGTTGCTGAGCCTTCTAACGCTATAAATTCAAGGCTTGAAGGCAGGGAGAGAAAAAGGGCCCTTTTATTCAACCCACTAAGGTCAGACCTCAGAAGTCTGCTCCCCTCTTGGTGATTTCTGCAGCCAGCCTCATGTCCTGGCGTTGAGCCTGTGCCACAAAGGATGCACCACTCGAGTCTCAGTTGCTTAGACCTTGAGGGGTATCATACCAGGTCCTCTCACAACTAAACTGTGCTCCCTTCAGCCTCCTGGGCTGCATCTGCTGAGGGCTCAGCAACAGCTGTGCCCCAGGTTTGGTGGGGAGACTTGCAGCTCTGCAGTTCAGGACTTGAGCATTCAGTGGCCACCAATCTCTTGACACTGGCTAGCTTCTTTCTTAACAGTTTTCCTTGACAAAAAGCTCATCTCGGGGAGATCTGAACGTGACACAGCCAATTCTTCCCACACTGAGTGCTTTCCTTAGCCTGCTTCTCCTGCAGTCAGCAGAGGAGACTGCAGAGCAAGGAGTGACTACAAGTTTTTAATCTAGGCAGTTCAGGTAGCAATTAGTAACGGGCAGTGTGCCAGGCTTCCTTTTAAAGCCAAGGTCCTAAAGTCATTGGAGAACATAACACCCAAATTTACAGTGTGGCTGACGTATCACTGCTGGCAGCAGACTGCCGTGGTGCCCCTTAGAATTTGAGGGAGGTTGTGGATACGGAAGTCTTCAGGCAGTCCAGAAGTGAGCGGCCAAGTTCATGGAAGAAAAAATGAATCTGTCAAGGAGTGCAGCTTCTGCTGGCTCGGAATGACTCTGAAGCACTTGAGGCAGCCAATATGATGCCATGTCAGCCACACGCTCCACAATAGCCCCTACCCAGCACCTGCAGGGGCCAGGACTGAAGGTTAGAAAAGACCCTTGGACTGACCCTGTAGAGCTGGGCTTTTCCTGTGGTATGTTCTTCTTGGAGGCAGGCTGTTTTTGAGGAAGAGAGTGGCTCTTGGCTTTGCAGTTTTGCTGTGGCTTGCTGTGAACGTAAGCAGCACCCTGCTTTTCCCCTCTCCCTCCACCATCTCACCCAAGCCCCACCACCCTTCTTGCCGTGTCTTTTCCTGCACCCTTCACAGGAGTAGGAGCAGTTCATGAGCCATCACGCACATACACACAGAGACACACACACAAAAAAGGCATTACAGCTATAGCAAACAAGTTGGCCTACATATCCATGTCCTTTATAGTGAAACCTGGGCTAGCCTGGCTTGCAGCTCTCCAGGGAGGAGCAGGTAGCAAGCCCAGCTGTGCTGTGCCAGTGGTATGGGGGGGTGTGGGGGTGGTGTGTGCTAAAACCTGCGAGGGGCCAAAGCACTGCCCCACTCGGGTGGCCCCAGGAAAGTCATTCAAGATGTGTGAAGTGTGTGGGTGTTGAAGGTAGATAGTTTTGTGTAGCTGTTCACCTTTTTCTATTCTATCTGAGACCCAATCTCTATTCTGTTGCAAGGCTCTGAGCCAAAGCATCAGAGCAGAAAAATGTTGTGAGGGACAGTCCCTGGCTTGCTTTTTTTTTTTACGATTGAAATCAACATTTTTTTTCCTCCTCAAGCATTGCTCTCAGACACAGAGGAAGTATTTTGGCTGCTGCTCTTCCACTTCAAAAAAACTAAAATCAGCCCAAGGCAAACAGCCAGCATGGGACTGTTCCACCTGCCCTGTTGGTGCTACAGTGCCTTATAGTGGGGAAGGTCAGGCAACCTTACCTGTAGCAGGTGCCACTGGCTCTGCCTGTGTGGCTGGTGAAGTTCTTGCAACACCACCTAAGGGGCACACTGCACACGAGAGCATGCAGCAACTCTTCTACCTCCTGCTGCATGGAAGGGTTTGCCTGCAGGAGGCCAAGACACTGGGTGAGATTGCTCAAGTCCCACGTGGTCTCACTGGCCCTTCTGTATCCCCACCCGAAAGTATGGAGATGTTCTCCCAGAAGTGTCAAGGAGAAGACCCCTCCTTGAAACCCTTCCGGGTGAGGCTGGTGGACGGAGCCGTGACACGCAGGTGGGCAGGAGCAGCAAGGTCACGGTGGCATGGTTCTGTTTTTCCCACATTTAAATTTAAGGACATGGCTTGGGTTACAGTACCTTGGGAAGAGGGGTGGGACATGGTAGCCCTCAGAGAGCTACAGCTCTCTAAATCTCAGCCAAAGCTACCTTGTGCCGTGATAGCAGTGCAGATCGCCCAGGCTGAATGGATGGCATGGACGATCCCTTGGAAACATGGGTTGTGGTGTCCCGTGAGGCAGTTGTAGCACCGTTAGTCACCCTGGCAGGGGGTCCACCCGCATCTGCGCTGGGTGTATAAATGTCTCGCTATTTGGAGCGAGGAAGAGCAATGCAATTGTTTTGCCCTTGCCAATATTCAGTCCGTTCCTACTTGATTTGATTAATGTGATCCGACTTGGTCGACTCGGTCAGCCCTTTGGGGTCCCGG
>NW_015091072.1:5667998-5692844 GCF_001431845.1 Calidris pugnax
GGGGCGGGCACCAACCTGCGGGTCTCGGGGGGGTGGGGAAAGGGCTGTACGTGTGTATATACGGGGGTGTGTGTGTGTTGTTACACACACGTGTGCATCTGTGGGGCTGGGTGGGTGTGCTTGCGGGCGTGGGGTGCGGCGGTGCGTTGTGCGGGACAAGAGGCGTGAGGCTGCGGGGAGGCTTGATGCGCCCCGCCCGGCGTGGACGTTCACCTGTGGGTATGGGGGTGCCTTGGCACCCCACGCATCAGCAGTGCACCCCCTGCACAGGGGCACGCACACACACACACACACACACGAGAGAACAAGCCGTGCAAACACAGGCGGTCACAGCCAGGCAGGCGGCAGCACGGCAGTGCCGAGGTGTGGCTGTGAAAAAGACTGAGGGTGATGGAGTCCACTGAAAATAGGGACTATTTCCCCCAGAAAGTCTCACTCAAAGATGAGTATTTCGTTTTATTCTAGCATCCTAAATTCTCAAAAGTTCTCAAGATTATATTTTGTGATTGAACTGTAGCCGTCCCACATTTTTATAATACATAGAATCATAGAATGGTCAGAGTTGGAAGGGACCTTAGAGACCATCTAGTTCCAACCCCCCTGCCATGGGCAGGGGCACCTCCCACCAGAGCAGGTTGCTCAAAGCCCCATCCAGCCTGGTCTTGAACACTTCCAAGGATGGGGCATCTACAGCTTCTCTGGGCAACCCCTTGTCCTGTCACTACACTTTCTGACAAAGAGTCCCTCTCCGGCTCTCCTGTAGGCTCCCTTCAGATATTGGAAGGCTGTTGTGAGGTCTCCCCGGAGCCTTCTCTTCTCCAGGCTCAACAACCCCAGCTCTCTCAGCCTGTCCTCATAGGGGAGGTGCTCTGTCCCTCTGATCATCTTTGTGGCCCTCCACTGGACCTGTTCCAGCAGATCCATGTCCTTCCTGTGTTGAGGACTCCAAAGCTGGACACAGTACTCCAGGTGGGGTCTCACGAGCACAGAGTAGAGGGGTAAACATGTGATAGTAAACATGGCAAATGTGTGAGACACAGAAATTACACGCAACGCCCAGGGTTATGTGCAGGGGCTGCAGCAGCTTTAAACCACACTGGGTCCTAGGGCTCCAGGTCAGCTTAACTGGTGCCCACACAGTTACACACAGGCCACTGGGGCAAACAACTGTTGGTATTAGTTTGTGATGGTGTCACGCAGATGATCAGGACGGCATGTGGAGGAGCTTCTGCAGCCATTCCTACCAGCTCAGTGGCACATGCAGGGAGCTTAGCAGGGAACAAGAAGGACATACAACTCACACCATTTTTCAGCCACGAAGATAGGAGTCTTGGCTTGTCAGATATCCTCAAGCTTACTCACATAAGGTCAAGCAGAGCAGAAGCTGACCCTCTCCTCTCTGCAGTCTGTCATCAAACCATACCTTGTGTGTCCTCCCTCATACCTAGATATTGCAGAAGCTCATTTCTTATACCATAGCACACCATACCATACCCCTACCGCCTCCAAAGAACCAAACCCTGAGCCATGCACTTACACTAAGGCAGCAGCACCCTGGCAAGGCCAACCATACCTATCCCTTTGCTGTGCTAGGTGTATGTAACATTGTGTGCCTCCATAAATACATATGCCTTTGCTTTGTTTGCATGTTCACCCTAGAAAAGTGGCAAGGAGGGGGCTGGTTGCCACATGTATGTGATACATCCATGTGTGTTAGACAAATAGCATTTTAGCCAAACAGGAAAAAATGTGATGGCTGAAAACTTCTTGTGGACAACACGCCCTACCTGCTGTGTTCCTGATTTTTTGCTGGGCCAGAGAAGTCATGTTTTGGGACATTCTCACTGCCAACATGGGATGCAAATGTTCCCAAACATCCTCCCCTTAGTCATTTGACCATGAAAGATAGTTTCTGACACATAGATCAGGTAAGTGTAGTAGATGAACTTGAACTTGTTCCTGAGCTCAGAGGGGAAAATAAGTTCCAGTCACCCAAACAAGGAGTGAAAAAAAGAGTGTTGTAGGATTTGTGTGACGAGCTGGAAAAGACGAGCAGGGAATGACTGAAAAAAGAAGCCATAGATGGAATATAAATTTTCCACACAATTCAGCACATACTTACTTAATAGTGAAAGAATAGAATTGGGGCACAAACAGCTGATCTAGTAAGCGATGGGCTACATTAGGAAGAAATCACACAAATGAAAGTGCTACAGAATTTCAGGGGCTCTGGGGACATCCTTCTTGGATTTTCTGCCTTTTAGTCACCAGCTAGAGTTTAATGGTGACCGTGCTGCCGAGCAAGCCTGTGGCACCCCTGCTCCACCCAGCAGAGAGGGGCTCCTCACCTGCTGAACTCCGCGGGTTGTGAGAGGGAGCAATTACATTTCTGTCCCGTTGCGCTCTGCTGAACAGGGGGATTTTTTTTTTGGCAAAGGTGGGGGGCGTCCCCCTGACATTAGAGATAGCTCTTCTTGGTAGTAAGTGTGTCATCTTTCTTCCACAGCAGGATCAGTCCCAACGTATAGATTCATCTCCATTTCCACACTTCAGCATCTTCCTGCACCCCTTTTGTGTAAAACACTAAATACATGTGTACGTGTGCGTGCACATATGCACATACATATACATGTACATGCATGTGTACATGCATGTGTACATATACATGTACGTATATGTGTATACCTATGTGCCCAAATACGTGAGCACGCATTAACAAATACGCCTCCATGCCCCATTATAAAGAAAAGGCTGTCAAGGCTTGGTATCGCAGGGTGAATTTAAAACAGCATCACTGCCTTTAAAGCCGTCCAGAAAAGGGAACTCATAAATGAGAGGATGAATGAGAAGATGTCAGGAGTGTTAGCACTTAATATTCCTGGAGCGAGGCTGCGTTATTTGTTGCTGCGGCAGAGCGCTCCTCCCTGCCCTACCCCCCCCCCAGCCATGCACACACGCACGCACCTTCATTTCCCACCCTCATGTGAAAAACCAACCTCCTTGGCACACCCTGTGCCCTCACCCCGTAGGTGTCGTGCCACAGGGCCATAAACATGGCAGTGAAGCCTCCCTCCACCCTGATTAAGAAATAAATGATTGCAGCGCAGCCCCTGGGAGGGGGGGCGTCCGCCGGTTGGGCCCATGTTTTATTGATCGGGCCGCTGTGATGAATCAGCCCCCGCGGAGCCAGTGTCTGGCTGCAGACAGGCACTGGCCACCACGCAGAATTACAACGAGCCCTGCCTGGCATCCCAGGGCCACCACCAGGAAGGTGGCAGAGCGGGGAGATGCGGGGCTGGTGGCCAGGGGGGAACCCTGTGTGAAGGTGGGAGCCATGCCCCTGTGCCGGGTGGCCAGCAGCTCCCAGCTGGAGGCATGGGGAGGGATGGGGTCAGCAGCTGGGATTGAGCCTTCCCACTCGCTCCATGCCCTGTTTCTCCAGTCTGGATATTTCATAGAATCATAGAATGGTTTGGGTTGGAAGGGACGTCAAAGATCATTTAGTTCCAACCCCTGCCATGGGCAGGGACGCCTACCACTAGAGCAGGTTGCTCAAAGCCCCATCCAGCCTGGCCTTGAACACCTCCAGAGATGGGGAATCCACAACTTCCCTGGGCAACCTGTTCCAGTGTCTCACCACCCTCATAGTAAAAAATTTCTTCCTGATATCTAATGTGAATCTTTTTTCTTCCAATTTAAAACCGTTTCCCCTTGTCCTGTCATTACCCTTCCTGGCAAAGAGTCCCCCCCCCAGCTCTTCTATAGGCACCCTTCAGATATTGAAAGACAGAATGGTTAGGACCAATGGAAGGGACCTCAAAGATCATCTAGTGGCAACCCCCCTGCCACGGCCAGGGGACACCTTCTCCTAGACCAGGTTGCTCAAAGCCACATGCGGTGGGAGCACTGGGCGGGAGGGGAGGATGCTGAGGAGCTGGCAGGCAGAAGCCTAAGTTGGTCTGGATGGAGGCTCACCAAAGTGGGAAGGGGGCTGTGCCCTGCAGCCCCAGCCCTTGGCCGCAGGAGCAGCCCGGGAGCGAAGCGCCGTGTCCCTGTGTTACCCTGGTCTTGCCCAGCCGTGTGTAATCTTGTCCTCTTTTCTCTCCCTTCTCGCACCCTGCAGGACCCGGCACAGGGAGAGTAGACAACGGCTCCATGAGTTTGGCCGTCCCACTGTGGCTGCTGGCAGCGTCCCTTCTCTGCCTACTCAGCAAATGTTAATACAGATCAGAATTAAAAATAATAATAATAATAATAATAATTAAAAAAAAAAAAACCAACACGACAACAACAACGACAACACACAAAACAAAACGCGTTATACAGGAGACAGAGCGAAGAGAGGGGAGAGAGAAAAAAGAGAGGGGGAGGGGGAGAGAGAGAGGACTGTTTCTTTCACAACTTTTGTGTGTTCAGGAGCGAAGAGGGGGGAGAGGAAAAATTACAGCAAAGAAGACTCAGCAACATTTAATCCGAAACCTGACAAGCCGGCTGTCAAGTCACTGACCGACAAGGAGGCAACACGAAGCAAGGGAGAGAATGGGACACCAGCAAGGATCGTGTCGCCGGAGGATGCTGCAGTGCAAACAATCCAACAAAACCTGCAAAGCCAATCAAAACAGAAGATCCCTTTTTTTTTTTCTCTCCTCCTTCCTCTTTTCCATGCTCCCTCACCTTCCTTCCTTCCTTCCTCCTCTTTCTTTCTTTTGCAGAAAGAGGTCTTTGCTTCGGTGTCTATAGCCACTTAACTTTTTGGATGCCCTGGGTCATTTTTGTGAGCCACTGCTCAGCCAGTTCATACTTTTGAAAACAAACAAACAAAAAAAAAAGATAAAAAGAAAAAAAAAAAGCCACAAACCAGAGTAAGTCACCTGAAGCTCTCTGCACACTGGTGTCCTGTGAAGAACCCCTTCTTCTCTTTGCTTCACCCTGTGCTCGTGTGCACCCAGCCTTTGCTAAACTCCTTCTTTCTTGTCCCCCTCCTTCATGCAAAATCACTCTCACTGGCCTGAACTAAAGCTGTGTCAACTCTACTCAAAACATACTTTTCTTTCGTTATTTTTTTTTCAATCCTCTCCCTCTCCCACCTCAATTTGACCAGGTGTCCTCCTCTTTCTCCCGTGTATGCCTGTGTGCGTGCGTGCATGTGTGGCTCGCGCTCCGTCTCCTCTCTTTCTCTTGTTCTCTCTAAGCATGCAAAAGGAACAGTCCATGTGTACGTATGCTCATCCTGCTGTAGATAATGTCCTGCCTTCTAAGTGTGAGACAAGATGCTGAGAGATCACTCAGGCAGAGAAGAGGGTCGAGGGGAGAGGGGCAGCTGCAACACAGGTTCCCGTGGTGTCCCCTCTCCGCCATCCTCACTGGCTTTTTGACTCATGGTCACCTTGCTTGCAAGAGGCAGTCTGCACTTTTTGTTTAGCCTTTTTTTTTTTCTCTCCCACCTGCAACCTGTTTGGCTTTCAGCCTTCCAGTACCAGCATAGCAGCCCCTGCTATGTATGAGTGCTTGCACACATGCTTGGGGGTGTGCACACGTGTGCATTTGTCCAAATAAACAGAAGAAAACAGGACTGGCCTGCAGCACGACAGAGCACAGAGGGAAAAGGGACGGGGGGGCACTGGGATGTGAGCAATGAGACCTTGGCCATCATGGAGCAGCCATTCTTGTAGGTAAAGTGTGTGTGTAGGAATGATGCCTCGACGTGAAAACCACAATCTGGTCATTCCCAACCGTTTTTTTAGTCATGCAAAAATAGAGCCAATAGCCTTTTTTGTTGTTGTTCTTACTGTCCTCCCTGTTATAAAAGGAAACGTACGCTGTGTAAGGGTCAGTGTGCGGGTATGGCTGTGTGTATATTTTACACCATTGCTACTACAAAGCTCACTTTTCAAATTCCACATTCAAAACAGATTGGGTCAGAAAGTGTCCAGGACCTGTGAATGGAAGAAGAAAAACAAATTTCAGGTTCAAAATCCTGGGCTTATAAAGAAGGAACTTAAAGTGGTGCAGCAAAGAAGCAGGCAGCACAATTCCCCCTTGCTCGCTCTTCTCATCTGAAGGCTGCTGCTCTTGCCAGAGAGGGTGACCCCCTCCCATGGCAGAGTCTCGTGTAAAGATGCCAACAGGAGATGCTCCTGAGAGAGGAGAATGAGAGCGAAGGAACAGGCTGTGTGAGAAACAGGTTAAGAAAATGCTGGGTGGTGGCTGGAAATTGCTGCACCAGCAACAGGTCTGCTGCAGGGGACAGAAGGAGCAGTGGAGAGAGGAGGCCGACAGTCGTACGCTCCAGTGGCTGCAGCGCGTGTGTGTGGGTTGGGGCAGTGGGGAGAAGCCTCCTGTGCTTCCAGGCCAGTCACAAGCCCTGGCATCCACAGCAGCAACAATGGTAAAACATGGTGTTTATCAGGTAGCCACTCGTTTTTTTTGGGGGGGAGGGATGTGCAGGGAGGAACTCGAGTTAGCCCACGCAAGTTGAGTGACCATCCCGTGGCAGTGCAGTGTTTCACAGGTGCTTGGCACCATGGAGCTTGCTATTCTGTCACCCAGTGACAGCAGCACCCCTGGCAGCCATGCTCGCACGCCATTGAAGGCAAGGGGGGAAAGAGCTGTGGCGTGTGGGAGGAGATACCCACCGGGTGATCCCCTGCCAGGAAGGAGAGTGGGAATTGCTGTCCGTGAGCCCGTGCCCGGCCTCACACAGGGCTGGGGCACGCTCAGCCCAGGCTTCTCCCTGCCACTCAAGCGAGGTGCTTTCACCTTGCACTGCGGCACTGATGGCCTCCTCTCTGCTGAGCTCAGCTCTTCCGGGCAGCAGCAGGCAGGCAATTAAGCAGGCAGTCAAGGGCTCCTCCAAAGCAGGCAGCCAGAATGAGTGAGGAAATGTTAGAGAGACACCAGAGGCTGAAGTTTGGGTGGTGGCAGACTCGCTACATGGATCTGCTGTGGATTTGGATCATGCTCCCCCTGCTCTTCCAGGCCCCAAAGCCATATCTGGGGGTGCTTGTGCCTTGGTGCAAGATAGAGGAGCTGGGCAACTGGTTCTTGAAATCTGCCCAAGGCATCCAGGGATGGCTCCCTTCTTCTGAGACAGGGAGGTCACTGGTGTGACTTGTGCATCTCCTCTGGAGACTGGCATGCTGCAACCTAGGAAAAAAAATGCCCTGTATCCTTCAGAGCATTCAGACACCCCAGTCCTCGTGCCTACCTCTCGGGAGGGTCGTGTTGTTCGATGTCTTAGTAACAACTCCAAATTTCCTGCTGCAACAGGGCTCCTCATCCCCCTGGCACGGCCACAAGCTGATGGTGGTCCCAGAAGCCAGGGCTGGGAGCTACACCACCTCCAGCACACTGGCACAAGGGAGAACACCACATCACTGGCACTTCTCATTCTCGGGGCTGTACCTACACCTGAATTTATCATCACAGGCTTCTTGTGAGAAGTTGGGCAGCCTGCAGACAGTGACTTGCTGTTCACAGGCTCTTCCTAAGGGCCAGGTCAGGCCCACCATTTTCTTTTGGTTGAGGCTTCTCTTTGATGTCACCCTGGTTGCTGTTGTAAGATCCATCCTGCGTGTTGTCCTCTGCATGTGTTTTTTTTTTTCCTGTGGGGTCACTTTTAGGTGCTGGGTTCACGTACATCACAGCCTTGTGGTATGATAGTGGTCACAAGTTCCAGCACCTCGTTTGTGTCTCATCTTTTTTTAGTTTGAAAGAGTTTTGAGGGGATATTTTTTTAGATGTCAAGGCACAGAGGCTTATGGTTAAAGGGAAAAATATTACTAAAGACAGGACACCCATTTTTTGAAGCCACTTGCCTATTGGCTAGAAGAAACAGCCATAACCCCCATGCTGGGACCTGGTCTTGCCTGCAGGACCTGGGCATATCTGTGCCTCTGTCGTGGGGCTGTGGAACAGGGTTAAAGCCAGTTATTTGCAGACCTGTCTGAGCAAGCCACAAACACCAAGTACGCCTGGTATCTGCAGCAGTGTTGGGAGCCCCACTCCTGGCAATGTCTGTTCCTAGCAGGGCTGGGGGAGTCCTGGGTAGGCTGGAGCTTGATTTACTCCAAGAATCTAAGCCTGCCATGTGTGTCACGGGATGCTGTGAACATCCCCCTGTTTCTCCTGACCTCAAGGAGGGATCGCTCAAAGCATCTGTCGAGGGGAGAGCCCAGATAAGCATAGGAAACATGGGCAAGGTCAAATGCTTTTCCCCATTCTTTCTCCCTTCCACCCTTTGCCAGAGATGTTGCAAAGGGTTTTCTCATGTCTCAGGCCCTTTTCTCTGAAGCTATTTCTCCTCCTTGTTTCTACTCCGCATTCATGTTGCTCTCTTCCCCATCTCCTCCTGAAAAGCTGCGCTCCTGTTTCCTGCTGCCTCTCAGCTGGTTGGGGACTGGGGGAGACGGGAGTTTGGAATGGGACACCAGTTCCTTGAGCTTGTCAGTGTAATTGTGTTTGATTGATGGAGATTTAACATTTAGTGTTATAAAAAGAAATGAACAAAATGAAAAAAAAAAAAAAAATTTGTATTTCTCCTACTGGTTTGTAAATATTACAAGAGTTACATGAGATGTCTGGTAATGTCCAAGCAGAGGAACAAAGACTTAGATTTAATATATGGCCCCATACCTGCTAGCAGATTTCTAACCCTTTTCAGATGACCAAGAGGAGGGGTGAAGGCAAGTCTTTCTGAAAGGAACTGGACAGGGGAACTGCAGTCACGCCGAGCCACATGAGCTCCACGCATGACTGTAGCGTGTTGCTTGGGGTGTGTGTGTCTGGTCAGACGGAAAACGAAGCAGACGCCTGTCTCTGAACGGCTGGGAAGGGCGATGTGGGATGCTCCAGCCGACACCTGTATCTTGGCAGTTGTGTTCATTTTTCTTTGTTTGCAGTCCGGCCCCTCGCGGGTGTGTTGCTCAGTGGTGCACTCCCCTCCTCCCCTCCTCCCCGCTTTCTTCACCAGTGAAGTTGTGTCGCCCCATGCTAGCACCAAGTGCATGTTAACGTGCCATTCATGAAGATTCCATTGGTGACATGCATTGTGTCGAGAGTTAGTCTTTGTCTGCACACCTTTCTCATGCCACTGACTGTTCACCGCTTGGGCAGATCTCTCGTGTACTGCTGCTTGCCCCACTTTTGGTCAAAGTATATCCAAGCCCCACCAGCTCTTCTTAGCTCCAGGTGCATCCAGACCACGCCCCCAAGCCACCTGTCTGAGCAATCCCATTTTAAAAACCCAAGCTCATAGCATGGACAAAGTCACCGCCAATATCCACGTGGTCTCCAGGCTGAGTGGAAGCTGCACATCTGGAAGGAATTTGGGGGAGCAACAGTGAGTCGTGATGATTCAAGAACATTTGGAGAAGAGTATCTGGGGAGTCAGAGGAGCTACTTTACAGCTGTCCTTCACAGCCCTTCCACCAGGTGATGTTTCAGCTCAATCTTTGTGCAGTGCTTTACCACTTCACCCCTCCCTGATGAGGGAATCTATGAATCTATGGGCACAGGGAAACAGCTCTTCTCCTCACAACCCCTCTCGTACCTCTGCTTCCTCTCCTCCAAGCACACTGATCCACAGCCCAAATCTTCATGGTGCTTGATGTGATGTAGCAACTTACACCGAGGATGGCTAACCAAGACAGTCCTACAGAGGAGATGCTGGGGGGGGTGTGAGCAGTTCTCTCTCTCTCTCTCTTCTGATGGTGCACAACCTTACTGCTTCTCTGATTCGAGTATGCAAAACTTCTTGAGTTAGTTAGGGTTGCCAGGAGCAAACTGTCCCATGGAAAGAGCAGAACCTCAGGCAGGGAAGTGATGGAGAAACTGGATGGCAATTTTCAAGATGTGATGCCGGTGGAAAAGGGTGGGGATGAGTGCTGGCGATCAATCATCCATGTGCAGAACTCCCAGGTTTACCAGTGAGGAGACAGCGGCCTCTCAACACTACTCTTAGAGTGGCTTCATTTCCACTGGGATGCCCAGAAGACTTTTTTTTTTTAACTGCATGACTCCTGCTGACTAAGAGCTGTGTCACACCATTAAAACCTCTTTCTCTTTTCCTTCTTGTAACTTGCTAGAACGATGTTCGGGCAACTCCTACAGCCCCCCTCAATTTTGCTTGGTGGTTGGCTCCCATTAGGGCAATATGTGGTGTTTGCTTGTTGATTCACTCACCATGACAGGAAAGCAGAAGTCAGCTTGGTGATGATGCGTTGGTATGGTCCTCTATATCTCTGTGGCTTGGGGCAATGTGTTTGAGGCAAGGAGACCAGCCAAGGCAGGGCTTGGGAAAGAGGAGCAGCTTTTCCTAATTAGCCCAGATAGGTGGCAAGCAAAGGGTCCTTCACTTACTGCAGGCTCAGGTTAGCTGGTGCCACAGCAACTCAGCCTGCCCTGCAAGCCTTGTAGAAGTGCCCAGGCAAGGGAGGAGGAGGGGGCAGTGCAAGTCAGGAGGACATGACTGCAGCACGGGTGGTGGGGCTGCATGCACAGCAGGGCTCCATGGGCTGGGGAAGGGGCAGAGATCGCACCCAAGTCCCCGGGTAGGGCAGGACCTTCCTTCCCTGCCTGTGCTCCCGGTGTATCAAGCACTCACCTCCCAACCCACCCAGGACATGCACACCACGCTGCGAGGGGTCTCGGTGAGCGATGCAGTGTGAGACCGCAGTGGCTCCAACCTTGCCCCAGGAACAGGCGTGTGGATGTTTCTGTAGATAATACATGGGCCACGGATGGAGATGAGGAGCAAGACCACGTAGGAGGCAGCCAGTGAGGAGAGCACCTTCTCCAAAATTATGACGTTTGATCCGTCCCCATTTCGGCCACGCACAGGCACACACGCACACCCCTGCGACCTCTACCGCACAGATGCTACAGAAGTCCTCATGGCTACCATCCAGGCGCTCTCCTTTCCTATGCCCTCCATCACACACACAGCCAGACACATGCTCCTCCACTTGCTCCTGGCGGTGGCTCTGTCTGCCCACACAGCCACATGGTGACCTCCTGAGGAGACCAGGAGGAAGCACACGTATGTCTGCACCTGTGGGTGTGGGAGCACATGCATGTGCAAGGAACGGGAGGAGGGGGCAAAGACCAGGAACCTGCCTCCACAGTGCCACCGTCACCTCCCAAAATCTTTCAACTTTCCTAGCTGGAGCCAAGTTTCATCCTCTAGACCTTGAGAATGAAGGCCAGTCCCTTCTTCTTGCTACACGGTGGGGTGGTTAGAACTCTCCTCATTAACAGTGTTATATACATATAAATATATATATATATCTATATCTTTATATATATTTTTCCCCAGCACTGTAGACATGAGCTGAACTTCTCTTTATCGAAACGAGAAAACGGCCATTTTATTTTTTGCCATTGGTTTGTTTTTGGAACTAGCTCTGTGAAAGAAAATTTTAAAAGCGCAAGTGTGTGTGTAAAAGAACAGATCAAAAAAACAAACAAAACAACCCAACGAATGAACAAAACCCAGTGATGGAAATAAAAGAAGCTTTTTATTTTTTCTTTTCTCAATGTATTTAACTTCTGTTATCTCGTTTCTGTTTCTTTACATGTATGAATGCTCTGCTCTTCTGTGATCTTAAAAAAATACAAAAAAATACAAAAATTAAATAAACGTGAAAAGGAGGTAATGTTTCTTCATTTCCCTTCCCTTTATTGCATACCTCAGCTTGTCTCCTCTCTGATCATGCGTAGTGATGACTTTCCGACCCAACCAGGGGACATGGGCCTTCCTTGGTGGGGCAAGTTGGTGCAGGGCTACAAGCAGGGCAGGGGCAAGTGGCTGGGGCTGAGGGTATTGGGTCAGCCCTAGCAGACTGGCCCCTGGGGTGCAGTGCCTGGGGGTGAAGGGAGAAAGCTGGCTGTAAATGGGCATGAATTGGGGCTGCCAGGAAGAGATGAGGGGTGCAGAGGCTGTCCACAGCTGGGTGGCATGGGCTATACTGCAGCGCCCAGCCCTGAAGGCAGCACTTGCCTTTGGCTCTTGCAAATAAACACAACTTTTTAAAATTAAACAGTGTAACTGTGTGTATGCAGGTAGAGATCAGGTTCAAGGTTGCAGTCTCAGGAAGGGAAGAGAATGGAAGCAAATTGAAGGAATGGGCTGGGGCTGAGTAGCACAGGAGAGCACAGGTGAAGAGCATCAAAAGGCAGAGGATGATGGTGGAGATGGAGGAGGTTGGCCAGTGGGGAAGGAAACAGGAAATGCTGGCCAAGAAAACAGAGCAGGACACAGCACTGGAGAGGCCAGGTTTTATGTTGAGGAGGGAGAGGGAAGACAGGGGAATGGAGAGGGCCTAGGGCTTGGAGTGAGGGCAGCCAGGATAAGGGGGAGTGGGGTGGGAATCTTGTCTCATGAGCACAAGCAGGTGTGAAAAGAATAGGCTAGATGGAAGAGAGCAGAAGGGAGGGGACAGCAGAGTAGCCAAGGCAAGTTTACAAGAAAACACAGCCAAAGGGGTGAAGAAACCAAGATGCAAGATCCATGGAGTCTGGTGAAACGAGAAAGCAGCACCTGGGATATCCTAGCATGAGGTACAGAGACCCAGGACATCTACAACCAAATCACTCCAGTGGTGGGATCTCTCCAGCATCTAAGTGCCACCTGGGTGTCACAGCTTTGTGACACCTTCCTCGTCCCCCTGGGACAACCTGTATTTCCTGGTGGGCCTCGGAGACACAGGTAAATATGCTCCTGCATGAGGCAGCCATGCGGCTGGGGTCCAGGCCCTGGCTGTGTGTCAGGGGGGCTGGGGCAGCCCAGGGTTACAGCCCTGAGGAGGGGACAGAGCAGTGTGTGGCTGCACCTGAGGAAAGGCAACCCCAAAGAGCAGTAGAACCAGCTACACATGGCCGAGCCCATGGGAGAGCCTGGCTGCAGTGCTGAGAGGGACCTGGTCTGGTTCTCACACGCTGCTGGAGCATGAAAAAATAACAGGGCTTCTTATTTCTGGGTCTGCTCTGCCCAGCATCTGTGTGGTGCCTTCACTGCCCTTGTTTCACTTTCCACCTTCTCCTCTACCACCTGTTTACAGTCTGCTGGGGCACAGACTCAAGACCTATGTATAAAACAGGGCTATATTCTATGAAAACATGTATCTAATTTTGTTTCTGGGACATAACACATAGGACAATGGAAGCCTTGTTTTCAGTAGAGTACAGACCTGCTTCTTAAATTGCATGAAATTAAATAATAAACTGGTGTCACAAGCTCAGTGTGCTAAGCAGAGGTACGTCAGTAAGCACTAGGTGCAAGCAGGACTGTGAATATGAATGTGGCTAGTGCTTACCACACCTTTGCCATTCAAGAATGAGAAGAAGCAATGGATTATGAACCCTCCTCCATTGCTGTCGTCTCCTCCAGGGCACTGGGAGAGCCGAGGGGTGGCAAGGCAGGGGACACTGGACCTGTGTGTTGGGATATCAGGGTTCTGTACGGATATGAAGGTCAGTACTGAGCTTTGTTGGCCAGTCGCTGAGGTGGAAACAGGCCCCAGTTCTGGTGCTGTACGTGGATATCACCAACGCTACCAGGGATCCACTTCATCTGAACACACCTGGAAAAGCTGTCGCTGCCTTTTCACCTCCAGCACCTTAAAGCTGAGGCTAAGAAGATGACAAAACCCTGGCAAGCACAACCTCTCTTTTCATTAACATTTTAAATGGTTATTTTTAATGGTACATTTAACTAACGCTAACTTATCCATGGGAAGAGAATTTGGCTGTTAACACTGGCATCTGCTTAACAAACTGAAGCTCTGCATTTGGTGAGGCGTGAGCATAACACCAATAGTATTACTTGCTAACAGCAGACTCATTAGCATTAATTGCTGCGTTTACTACCACAAAGAGCTTTCTGTATCTGTAACAGCAGTTATTAGATGTACCCCATTCTCATTGGAAAAGGTACATAGGAAATTATTAGCAGTGATGCAGACCTACTGGTAAATGAGATCTAAATCCTTGGCACTTACCGTAACTCAAAACTTCCAGAAGAGTAAGAAAAGTGACTGTGTTCTTCATCTTTCCTCAGTGGAGAACTATGTTCAAACACGGCTAAATTGCAATTGGAAATGAGTTTAAGGGTTATGGTGCTCAAAGGCCACAGGAAAACGTGTGTCCATAAAAATATCTCGCAATTCAGCCAAGACTGGCTTTTGCTATCCAAAGCAAGCATTTTCAGGATGGGCAAAGAGCCAGGCTTAGAGGGATAAACTGCGGTGGATAAAACATCTGATCAGGTTTGCCACAACAGTGCACTGGTTGGCACTATTAAGATTGACAGGCCTTGTCACTTGTGCCCATCAGCAGCTGGAATCCCCAAGGCAACATATTTGTCTTAAAGACACCATATTTTGATGCTTCGGATGTGAAATAGGGTTGTTTTTTTTTCAGAAGATGTCTCAAAATGTGACACTTCAGGCTGGGTTATAAATCAGGATGCACTGAAGAGTCTACAGGGGTACTCCTTGCAACCTATTCCCTGAACAAGTGAACATGTGGCGAGTGAGCAAGCTGAAATGACCAGAGGGAGAAGTTTTGACTCCAGCTGGGCTTTCACCATCCCCTCCCACCAAGCCATACGCCATCTCCAAACCCCCATTCTCTCAGTGTCACGCAAGGGCAGAGGAACCACCAGGCATCCTGGCACAGAAGCAGGAGGTCCTCTTCAAGACTGATGGTGGGAGTCCTGCCTCCACCTGGCTGACCAGCAGCCAGCACCTTTCCACTGCCACCCAGCAGAAGCACACAAAGCGCTCCTAGAGGTGCCCAAGTCTGCAGCAAGGAACAGCAAAAACCAGATCATATAAGAAGGCAGCTCAGTCTCTGGATATAAGGGTGGCACAGTCATCATTACTGGAAGAGCTCTGCCTCAGGGACATACCGCTCACTCGAAGTGTCTTCAGTTGGCACAAATTGTGGAAAACACAGGCACTGTGCATTCAGCCAGAGCACACATGAGCTGGTGGCGAGCTTGAGGTAAGACTATGCGTCTTCTCTGCAACGTGGTTTGGAGAGCCTGCTCAAACAAAGGCTGTCATGCCTGCCTGTGGGCCCATCACACATTTGTAGAGTGGCCTGAAAACTTGTCTGGTCATGGAGAACCTCTTCCAGCTCATCTCATTGGTTGCTGAGTTTACTAGTTTGTTTATCAGAGCCAAGACAACCCCCTTCCCAGCACCACTGCTTGTGTGTTGGTTGTCTTATGATACTCACTGTATCTTTCCATAAATGTTACTTTACCCAGCTTGAGGTCTTCCTTGCACTCCTTCTGTGTAGTCTCCTGTCACCGATCAAAGCTCTTCTCCACGGCACAGAAATTAAGATGTCTGGAGGTTCACTGCTGAAGGCAGCTGCTAGAGATCGCCCCAGCTGCACCTCTGGTACCCCAACCTGGCACCCAGCCTCTCACTGCGACTGAGGCAGAGCAGGGACCGGTACTGCTGGTTCCATCCATGGCACATGGTGGAGATGAACACAGTGCCATGCTTTGGAAGCAAGCTGCTCCTGCTGGTAGCGGTGCATTGCTCTTCTGCAAGGTTTTTCCGGGGCGCCGGCTGGCACAGGAGAGCTGCTGACAGGCATCAGGGCAAGCCTCCCACGCTGCAGGATGGGGTTCCAGCTGACACGGCCCTGGTACCCGTCAGTAACAGTCGTACTGTGTGCGCTGTGAGTGGGACAAATGAGATCATACGCCTCAGCCCAGTGAGGCCTTTTGACTGCCAAGTGATCTGGCTGCGAGAGGGATGGGTCTGGAAGCGTGTCCTCGGGCTGCTGTCTCTTTGAGGATGATGTAGGGGGGCGTCTCTCTGGGGAGCTGCACCTCTTGGTGTGCTTGGAGACCCAAGGGCTGGGGAGAAGACATGGGGATCTGTGCTGCTGGCTGCAGAGAAGGAATTACTTCCCCGGGGGGCACAACTGAGCGCCCCTCTGTAAGGAGTCTGCAGCTGAGAGTCATCTACTTGCTCCAAGAGAACCCTCAATCAGCGTGAGGGCAAGGACCGCAGGCTCAGAAGGTATTTGCAAGGCTGTCCAAAGCTTTCCTGCTCTGCTCTCGTTACCCCCATTAGCTAATTGAAATGGAAATAAGGACAGAGACAAACGTCTCTGGAAAGGGGCTGTAACACTTGCAAATAAAGGTTTGCAACTTCTCTAAAGCACCTCCCAGGCCCCCTGCCCCAGGCAGCTACCCCAGGCAGTGATGAGTCCTCCAGGCAGCAGAGGGATGGGGCGTCCTGAGGCACCCAGATCAGACTCACAGGAGCTGATTGCAACTGAGGGATGGCAGACTTAACAAACCGAGAGGCGCTAAGGATAGTGACTGAAGAAAGGGAAAAAAAGGCAATGGAGGCACTTTGTGCTTCTAATGATGGCTGCCATGCGGCAAATGAGGCAAAATTAGCACCAGACAGACAAATGGAAACTCATTTCAAGAGGCACTGAATGAGACAAAATTGCAATGAGAAGCTCAGGAGATTAACTCCGCAGCAATGAAACTTTTTCTCCCAAGCAATCCAGTGCTTCTGCACACTCCCTTGCTCACTATCTGTACCCTCAGAGCCCTCCCTCCCTGCCCTTTAGCAATCCCCCTCGCTCTTACAGAAATACTGGAGAAGAAAACATTCATTCAGAGCAGGAGGGTGAATTTGCTTTGATGCTATCCTTCACCCCGCCTTCTAAAATTCATATCTGCAGCAAACAGTTTCTGTCTGCAGTGAAGGTGAACAGGAGCAGGAACTCATCGCTACTTTGGTGGCCAAAAGCTGACCTTGTGCTCAGCTTCAAGCAGAAGTCTGAGAAACTGGGATGGCCTGATCACAATTAGACTCAGGGAGGTTTTGCCTTGGGGCACAAGGACAGCAGCTATGTAAGCTGGTTTTTGCTTCTATACCAGAGGGAATAGTCACCTTCCGTGGCCAGTTGGGCAATTTCACTTAATGAGTTGCTGAACTCTGTCCCTTTCCATCTCCAGAACCCTGGCAATGCCATTGCAGTTTCCTGCTCTATCTCTGTGACATGTGGTTGTTTTTCAGCTTTGTCCCCTCTTTCCCTGAGAGACATAAGCTTGTCAAGGGTGAGAAGAGGCACTTGTGATGGAGAGGGAACCTGTGCACTGCTCTGCGCATCCTTCTGCACCTGGTACCTGCTCCAGGGTTCACCCGTGACTGAGGAACAAGGCTCCAAGCCCTCTGTGTGCTCAGCCAGCCAAATAGGGAGTGGGGAATCCTACAGCGTGGGACCCTGCTGGAACTCTTGCTGAGGTAGCAGTTTCTGTCCAATACTTACCAACAGCAGGCATTCATTACAGAGACAGACCAGTACCTGCCTGAGGTCCTTATTGGCGCCTCCTGAGCTAACTGTGCCAGACCTGACCCACTGAACTGGCTTTAGCCTCACTTCAAAAGGATGGCACCAGGTTGGTGTGAGAGGTTAGTTGGTGGCAAATCGAGCATGAGTGGGTTTGGTGGTCTCCGTATATACTCATTACCAATGTCTGTGGATGACCCCCAAGAGAAATAGGATGATGGCACTATTTGTGCTCACCCAACAGCTCTGTCACCTGAAAAGATTACTGTGATTACTGTGCAATTCTGGTTCTAGGCACAGACATCTCCATGCGGCCAGATGTCCACGTGGTGAAGATGAGCATCAATATACTGACACCAATGATTTTGCTGTGCTGGCTAGTGAGCTCCCCTCCTATGGACGAGCTATTATTATATGTAGAACCTACCAAACAGGAGGTATTCACCTGTGTCATATAGCGATGGGAGTCTGTGCTTGACAGGTGACACAGAGGCAAAGGAAAGGTATAATGTGTGGATTTCTACTCCGGAGCCTTGAAGGCTTGCTATTCCATAATGGCAATCTTCCCCTAGAAGTTTACTTCACTGGACAGCCTGTTGAGCTGAGCTGCCCTTTGTACGGGAGTGGCAACCCTGGAGAAGGACTACCTGGCCTGCTCTGTGCACACCCTGTGCCTGCAACAGGACCTCTGACGCTGGGCTCACTGGTCCCTCTGATGCTGGTTGCACATCTACATCCCTCCAGTGCTGTCAGATGACAGTGGGCAAACCTCTCAGAGGCACAAGGAGAGGGACTCTGCCAAGCAAGGGTAGAACAGCAGAGGCTGAGTCTTGCCCAGGGGCTGGAGTGTGCTGCCAGGTACCAGGCTGCTCTAATCATTTCCTTGTAATAAGCAAATTACCTAAAATCGGAGCCAGTGTCCAGACACTTTATGAACAGATAAAAGCAGTAGGACTACAAAGGGAAGTGTCTGATGGGTGCTCAGCTCCTGTGTTTTCTACTCTAATTCTCTTGCTTCTCTGTTTTCCGAATCTCCTTTCCACCTTTATTGGTGTTAGGCAGTTAATCTCCTTGCAGGGTTGGCATTTGTCTCTTCCATTTCTGTTTCTAGTGCATGATTTTGTTGAGCAAGCACGAGCCATTTGGCCCGCATTGATTATTTATGAAGGTGGGAACCTTTTATCTCAGCTGCTTAGTAACTTAACAGTGGTGTAGCAAGAGGCTGTCTAGAAGTAGCTGTGTGTCTTGCAGGACCTGGGAGACAGAAAGAGGTAGAAGTGCCGCAGTATCCGATAGGAAGGGAGTAGTGAAGGAAGACAAATCAGACTGAACTCACTGTAAAGGGTGATTTATCCATCATGCCACCAGAAAGCAGGGGTAAAATGATACCCTTGGGATTTGATAACGCTTTGCATTCACCTTGCAGAGGTGCTAAGAAAATATCAGTAAAGAGCGAGGCCTATTATTAGAATTTCTAACAGGAAGGGATGGAATTTGCAGGAGTGAGGGCAATGAGAAGGTTGCACCTCTGCTTGTGATGGGCTGGAAGTTCATCCCTCACCGTGTGCCGGCAGATGCTTTGCAGTTGCCTGGGTGCTGGCTGTACAGGCTGACTGCGAGCGAGGGCAGAGCCAAAGAGAACAAAGGATTTCTAGCTCAAGCCAGGCTTCAGTGGGAGAGGCGTTGCAGCCCTCCGCTGAGACTGCACACCGTGATTTCTGCAAAACCAGGCAAGTCACGCACTTGTAATGGGTCACTGGGACCTGGTCAGGTGGAAACAGAAAACCAGTTTCCCTCCCCAGCCCCCGCCCTTTCCTAGCCCAGCCTTTTGTAGTTTCCCTCTTTTCGTTGCCTATCTGCTCATGTTGCCCTCTACTAGTTCAGAGGATGGGAAAAGAAACACAGCCGACCAAGTGTTCACAAAAAGCTTTGCAGAGGGACACCCATATGAAATAAGGTGCTGTTGAGAGGACACATTCCCAATATCCAACACAAAAATACAAAGCTGGCAGCCTGGAAAGGTGTTCTCTCTTTCCTATACACACAAGTACACAGGAAGGCAAATCCATCGAGGGTTGAAAACTGCTCTGGAGCAAAAAAGAAATAATACATCAACACTAAAGGACAGGAGCTGAACTCTTTTATGAATGGAGATGCTATTAGAGTGTACTGCACACAGGATAATGGAATACCAGCTCAAATTTCACTTTGCTGTTACTACTAAATTGGAATCCTACACAGAGTTTAATATAGTTCTCCTAAAAAATTTCTTGTCGCTTCTGCTCTTCCCTTCATCCAGTGACAGCTGAACCTGTCATATTCCAATCTGTCCCACGGCTTATGAAAAAAGTGTTTTATGGAAAAAATATTTTATGGGAACATAAATTTAAATGCTGCTCTGGCATCAGTGCCTTTCAGACAGAAAATGTTACAGGAACTGCCTCTGAGGTGATCAGCCAGAAGACAGTGAGGTTAATGTGAGGAAAGGAGGAGAGCCCCCTTCTTTAGCTGCATGTCATCAGGATGTGCCATAACATTCTCTGGTGGGATGAAAACGGGACAAGGGCAGGGTGTACCTGGGAGGCATCCACAGTCAGCCAAGGAAGTACACGCATGCACCACGGGTCTCGAGCCTGTTTTTAGCAAAGGATGGATTCCAAGGACCTCTGTCATTGTTTAAAAGTATGGCTTTCTCCACCTATAAGCAGCGTAGTGGGGATAGCTGCTGAGGGAGGCTGATGTCTCTGTGGCAGGGACCCAGGGCCTCTACCCCAGGCTGAGCTGTCAGAGCCAGCTGAGAAAGGAGAAGGTACAAATCTCGGGGTCCCTCTCAGCTGAGCCAATACCCAAGCGCACGCACCCTGAGCGGGTTCTGCTTTTCGACCAGCTGCTGAGCTGAGGCTTTCCATGAGGCTTGCTGAACAAAAGGCAAATCTAATTTTCCCCTCCAGCAGTCTTACCAGCAGCAGAAAGCAGGGTTGGTCTGTGTTGAGCAGCACAGGGATACAGGCTGCACGGCTCTCTGCCTGTCCCTGCAGAGCTACCGGGGTGCTGCCACCCCGGAGTCCCCTCTTCCCCAGCACGGTGCAAGGGGTTCACCCCCAGTCACTGATTTAGTTGTGCTTTGCCTTCCTTATGCCAAGGCCACCTAAAATCCCCATTTCTTTCCCTATCACATCAATTACTGTGTCACACCATGGCAAAGGCTGCCCAGTTCAAGTGGTTGTCACTGTACTGCCTGCTCAATGACAGTGGCATTTAAACCTGGACATTAACAAAGGTTTTAGGGGTGGCTGATGGTACTTGTTTGCAAGTGGAGGCCCATGCCCCCGTGCAGTGCTGAGGCTCCGTGCCCAGCTCAGCTGGCACAGAGTGGTTACTGATGAGCAGTTGAGTGAGCTAAAAAGGAGTTTCTGGCTTAAAATTTTATCTTTATGAGCTTAAGAAAGATGAATTGAAAGCAAGCCCTTAGCGTACATGTGCAGACTGTTCTGCAACCACCGCAGGCTTATTCAGTGTCACATTGATGGGAAGCGCTATCTGGGGAAAGACAGAGGTAGGCAGCACACTGAATGAGAACGTGCTCTCCTGAGGCATTTCACCTACAGAGATGGTCCCAAGAAGACTTTTCCCCGCTGGGTGTTTTGCTTACAGAGGCATTCCCCAGAGATCATCCCTGGAGACGTTTTTACCCTTAGAAGACAGCTGCCTTCATGGCATGTATTTTTAACGAGGCTTAAAGGTATGTTTTATTCCCACCCTCTTCCCTGCAGAATAAATACTTCGGAGCAGTAGTTATTGATCTGATCTGCACGAAATCCTGAGAGACGAGCTCAGTTGTGCACTCTGTCACAGCCTCTTCCGTGCCCCCTGGGCAAGCAGCAGAGCCCTGCTCCACAGTTTGGAGGTAGGTGTTGCAAAAATGTCTGGAGGGTCTAAGCCTTTACCACCCTGTGTTGTGATAATCACCCTTCGCGTGGTGCTCCAGGGGTTGGCAGGGTAACATTGTTAGAGTACTGACAGCTCCTGGGTACAGCGTGGCAGAAATACTGTGACGCTAAGGCTGGCAGAGTTCTGGTGTCTGGAGGCATCACCAGTGATGTGAGACAGTCCTTTGGCCTTGGCATTGCTAACACCAACTTTGAACGGCTAAACCTGGTGGCCAGCCATTTGGGCACCCAGACACTGCTGGAGCATCTCATTTCCTTGTGACGGCAACCAACAGCAAATGTCTGTGTGAGCAATGGCCTGTTCATACAAAGGGTCTTGAAATAGGGATGTGGAAGATTTTGCAAAATCATTTCTGGACATTTTAGAACTTTCCTGTATGACCAGAGAGGAAAAGTCACATCTCCTGTGTGCAAACATGCCTGGGTGGAGAATGTGAGTTTCTCCTTTGCTTCAGATCAAAGTGCTGGTCTGATTATATCTCTGTTTCAGGGTACATCTGACACCAGGATTTGTACTTTAAATGAAGGGAGACTTCCTGCCATGTGATGGCAAGCACAGTAGAGACAGAAAGGGCTTACCTGGTTCTGGGCTCTGTGGTCCCCAAGCTCCACAAGAAAGCAATAAACTAGAGAAGTGTGACCTTAATGGGCCTTAAATGTGTGTACAGTCTTGCACAGTCTGTGATGCTGTGGTAGGACCATCAAGTGGGCTTTGCTAGTGCAATGCCACAGAGAAGAAACAGTTGTGTGAAGAGTCCAAACCTTGTGAGGCTAACAGAGGCTGACAGTAATCACAGAGTGATGAGAGGGAGCCTCAATCTTTCTTCCACCTGTGCTTAATACTTCTGTGAAATCACCTGAGAAGTTATATAAGGGGTTGTTTGCTGTGGGGCTAATAGAAAGTGAAGCATGACCATGAGCTTTGCAGGTGCCCACAGCCTCAGTCCAGAAGATCCTTCAGAAAAGTTCTGGTGAGTCATGATGCCTTTTCTTACAGGAGATGCGCTTTGCTACCTCACAGAGTGCTTTCTTTTCTTACCTCAGCAGTGTGTTTTCTGACTTCCCCAGCTAAACCAGGAGGTTCTTTGGTTCTTTTGCAAGTGCCTATCTGCTGAGCACCTGTATGTGTCAGGGTGCAACCTATGGAAAGCAAAGCTTCATAGTTTCACACTTCTTGGCACTTAGATTCTTGATTTGTGCCTTTTCTACAGAGAGAGTTAATTGCCAGACAATGGACCTGGCACGTTTAAACCTCTGATCTGGCTTGTTTAAAACCAGGATAATTCATGTCTCTATCCTGCATGTAGAGAGTGCTACAAAAAGGTAGCCAGGTCTCACCCTGAGTGTCTGCTCGTGCACTGCCACTGCTTTACAAACTTCTCTCTCTCTGCCTGGAAATAAATAAATAAGCAAGTAGACAACCCAACAGCTCAGATGTAAGGGCTCAAGCTCTCGATCATAAGCAGTGTTTGGCAGTGGGGGGAAAACATGCAGACTCATTCATAGAGATGCTGCATGGAGCTGCCGTGGAAGAGCCTGTGGGCGTATGATGAATACTTAGTAATTAAGCTGATTCTGGGTATGTTGATTATCATTTCAGGAAGATGTGGAACATCCTGCAAATACTTACATAAACATCTGATTCCCGGGGCACATGCGTGCCTGTGTGTGTCTGTATGGGAGGGAAGGGGAAGCAGCCTGACAAGTGTTTTGAGAGTAAGAATAAATAGGTGCCGTTGCATCTGTGACTTTGTTCTGTTTTTTAATCCAGCAGGGAGGAACCACAGGAATTTGTACATTTATAATCCCGCTTTCTGTCTCTGTCAGCCAGAGTGAACAGCTCATTAGCACAAAGATTTTGCTGTTCTGGTTCATCCAAGTGCTAATGCAGACTGAAGCCAAGTGGACTTGGGAGCCCCTCGCTGAGCTCCTCTTGTCCTTTTTGCTGTGATAGCACTGGTGCAGAAACAATCTATTTTCTTAGGGCACTATCCAGGTCCTACTGTAGTCTGTGGAGTCCCTGATAAAGATTTAGGACTTGAAGCTGCAAGCTTTAGGAGTGGGGCTGCTACAAAAGAGGTCTGAATCTGGAGCAGAGAGTTGCACCACTCCCCACACCCAGTATCTTAGAGATACTTGGTTCAGGAACTCTGATGGGGACATATCAGTTAGTTAGATCATTTGAGTCCTATTTTAGTACCTAACAGGTTTGGAAAATGTCAGACTGGAGAGACAGAAAGCAAGAAAATGGAAATGAGTATATCTGAGAGAGATCTATCATGGTGCAATGTGCCACAAGTCCGGTTGCTTTTGCTTTGTGCAAGGTGGGGATGATGCAGATGATGCTCTGAGATCCCACCTGGCCCTGATCTTTTGGGACATTTCATATAGCAGTGCAATGGCACTATTTCTTGCACCCTTTCTCCACACTTCAAGCAGGCTCCTTGCTGTGTCAGGAACTGCAGACAGGGCATCCAAAATCCGACAGGCTTCTGCGCCGTCTCATCAAAGCTCTGGACTTTCCCTGTATCCTAGCACAGCGTTAGTGCTGAGGCAAGGAGGAAACTAATTGCCTCCAGGCATTTTTCATCAGCCCGTGCGATTCTTACAGGGCTCCTGGCCTTGCAGATTATGCAGACGGGCAGGGAGACAGGCGGGGGGTGTTTGCGTGTGACAGGGGTGGGGGGGCAGCAGCTCCCGATAGCGCTCTCCGCTTAATTGGTTTCCTTCCTTTCCCACTGTATTAATCACCTCCCTGTGTCTGCTGCCCAGGGCTCATTTCGAGTCATTTTGTGGGCCTGGGGAGAGGAACAGGGAGCAGCCCGGGAGCGGATCACTTCCCAGCAGCCTCTGGTCAGAGCCACAGGTCCCTTTATCTGTCTCCCTGGCTCCGCGGCAGCGTACTTTCCACCCAGTCCCTCTTCGATGTTCTCTAATGGAGGAGGAGGTGAGCATGAAATGGACTGCTAAAACCTATGAATATTTCAGAGGAAAAAAGTCAAGGGACTCCATTAAATCCTCTTCAGTCTCTGCAAATGGAGCTGGGGGGCGGGTGCGCTGGTTAATGAGGAACTCCAGCGGCATTCAGGCGATGCCAGGAATGCACCCAGCAACTTCCAGCCCGCTGTGACTGCAGGATGCTCTCCAAAGCCTCCCTTTTGCACCATCCCCACAGAGCCACCCAGCACTGCTGCCATCCTTTCCTTCCCCAGACAAGCCCAAACAACTCTATCATCATCAACCACAGCTTCTGCTGCCACTGCCTGTCCCCACATCCCTACCCAATATTCACTACCCCACTTACTCCGATTGTTGTCAGAGGTACCTCTTCCCACTGTCACACTCACAGCCAGACTCCCCCTGAGCTGCCCAGCAGCCCTTTGGCTGGCTTTTAACCCAATGTCCTCCTACAGCAGCCCATCACCTAGTGGCACACTGTTTACCAGCATCCTTCCCAGCTCACCTGCCATCTTCCCCCAGCCCTTTACCAAGCCTCATCCTCATCACAGCCTCCTCAAGACGGCTTTTACCCCCCCCCCCCCCCCGCAAACACCAAAAGCCACTT
>NW_015091072.1:5693176-5761254 GCF_001431845.1 Calidris pugnax
CCCCCCCCCCCCCATCAGCAAACAGCTAAAGCAGCTTTCAGAGTAACAGCCAGACAGAGCCTGACAGCCCCATATGTTTCAGCAGAGACAGTTCCTCCCTCTAATGGGCCCAGAGGAGCGCGGCTTTCAAAGGATTCAGCGTGGAAGTGACAGGCTGGAAAGCCTTATTAATGGGCTCTCTGCCGGCGAGGGGCTGGGAGGCAGAGAGTGCCAACAGCCCGGCGGCGTGGCAGAGCCAGCCCTCACCAGCCACCAGCCTCCACGGCGGTGAGCAAGCCTTCCTCACCCTCCCCTTGGACATGAGACAGGGTGGTGATGACCCTGGTGTCTTCAGCTTTTTCCTAGGGACCAGTCAGCCTGTGATGTCTTTCAAGTCCATGCACTCTGCATTGCATTCTGCTCTTCCAGCTCCAACCCCCAAACATGCCCATTTAGGTTGGAAAAGACCCTTGGGATCATCGAGTCCAAACATCAACACTACTCTACAAAGTCCTCCCCTACACCATGTCCCCCAACACCACATCTAAATGACTCTTGTCATGAGTGGAGAGGAGCCGGGGGGCAGCAACCCATGGCTGTTGGTCTCCTCTCTGGTACAGAGAAGCCATGGAGTCAGGAAGCCAAAGTTCCAGTGCTCAGAAACTGCTCAACCCTTTGCCAGGTGCTGGTATTCAACCAGAAATTTTCTTCTGGTCTTAAGGTGGCTCCTAGAGAAGGTGACATGTCATCATAGGGCTGGTCCTTGTGGATTTTTTTTCTCCACGCCTTCCTGGTCCTCCACATACAAAGCCACCAGTGTCTCCCTTGTTAGACCCCCATTAAATTTGGCAGTTTCTTAGCTTTTGCTGTGTTGCTCCTAAATCACTCAGGTCTGCCTCAAAATGAAAGAGACACAAGAAGGAAGGCCTCAGGCCCTGGGCAAAACACAAGGAAGAAGGCTCTGCCCCACAGCACCCACAGCGAAGTCATCCCTGCGCTTAAACATGACCTGCTGCATGGACAGGAATTGAATGAGGCTCAAGGAAACTTAAACCACAGACTGAGTGAGTGACTCTGCATAGGTGAATCGCCACGGATCGGCACACCTGGTGTAGAGTGGGAAAAGGGAACCTCCTCCATTAGACTTTTCCTCCAATGAGAGAAATTGTTTTTTCCTCTCCGGGTCAGGGTCCTGTGGTTGGCCACAAAACCCTTCAGAAGACACTGTGTCAAGGCAGAAAAGAGCCTAATCATGGGCTCAGTAGAGAGAGACCCCACCAGCAGTTTTCAGTTCACCCCAATTAACCCTTCCTTGTTATCCAGCCAGTGATGACCTGTACCACCCTTCCTCTCTCCCACCACAGATAATGAGTCTTATCTCCCTCTCTTGGCTTAGCATCCACCCATTGCTCCCAAAGTGCTAATTACATTTTACTCATAACTTGCTTAATCAACTACCATAATTAAATTAAGAACAAAGCAGTGCCTTTCTACCTAGCTTGTAGTTTGGGTTGTAGGCTAATGCATTTACAGAGACTGAAGTACCCCAAGCCTGTTTCTGCAGCTATGGCAGTCTCTCACATAAAAACTACCACCTCTCCACAAATCCTGCCTCTCAGCTGCAGAGCCAGTGGTGCTCCTCTGAGAGAAATGGACTTTCACTTCCTTGCCACTCTCATTACTCATGTTCACCGTTCCATGCCAAGATAAATGAAAATTATTTCCTCTTTAATAAACAAAAGTGGCCCTACATGAAGAAGAATAATTTCATTTTTAATAAACAAAAGTGATCCTAGGTACAGAAGTGCGTAATTTCCTTTGTCTGGCTCATCCTCAGAGGGCAGCAGCCCCTGTCAGTCTGGATGCCATCTCTGCATACAAGGGTAAAACAGGGCAAAGTGTAGCAGATAAGAGACTGTAAATGTCTATTACAGGGTGCTTCATTCTGCCTGATGGGTAAAGGATAGCAGACAAAAATTTGAGCGATAATATAAGAAACACTGGTCTTTTGCCAGTGACCTCAGTAGACAAATAAAGGTGGCAGGTGTGCCCTGAAGCTGTTGGCATTGTCAAAAACTGGGCAAACCTGAAGCTCCCATTGTGGTTTGGGGAGGTTTTCCCCCAGCCCAGTGTGGGCTGGTGCAGCCTGTGTATATAATGAGTGATCTGAAGGGGCTTCATCAGGGCAACAAAGCAATGGGGGACAAACACCCAAGGTGAGTAACAGGTCATTTTGTACGATTCAGGCAGAAAGTCTATTTCCAGCTCACAGTATTGAGTGTGACACTGGGAATCACGCACCATGAGCTTTGTTTGCCCAGTTAGAAAGTCTCTGGTAGAGATTTACATTGGACTGAGAGTGTCTCAGATGACACATGTGCCATGGGACAACTGTTCAGCTTCCTGCACCCCCTCTGCTGTGTAGAAGATAAGAGAGTGCAAGGCAGCCTTGCTACCCCGAGATAACCATTTACTTGGAGGGAAGCCCTTGGCTGCCCCTTTACAGGTGTTTTGCCCCTGTGAAGCAAAGCCAATCTGCCGGGGTTGAGCCTGGCAATCTAGTGATGTGGCTAATTGAAACCACTTGATTTTGAATGCTAAATATTTGTTTGCACACAAGATGGAGTACACGCCTTTTTTGGAGAAGCCACGGGGCAACTGATGATTACATGCAAGAATACAGACATCTAATTGTGTCATTTTCATTTGTAAATTGGCACTTTGTCCAGAACCCATGTGAGATGCCGAGGTCTGCTCTGTTTCCCAGGCAGCTCCTTGGAGCCTCATCAGGAATTTTCCTGGGCCCTTGCTAAGCCAGCTGCTGTATTTCAGAGATGAGTTGCAAGTGATTTCTAAATAGTGGTTGCAAAGCTTCCTGGGATGAATAGATGTGATAAAAATGCTTGATTTCAGCTCTGCTCTTGAGCTGCTGACAGATACAGCACAGCATTAAGTCAGCAGCCTAGTGTAGCTCGGGCAGCAATCACTGCTCTGTTCATATTTCATTGCACTTGGCACAAGGCTGATGCTGAGGGAAAAAAACTTGGTGGGACTTCTTAGGTGCCGAAATATTTATTCCTATCTCAAAAACTTCTGGAGTTTCCCAGTGAACTACTGAAGCTTTAAACCCAGTGAGGAATTTGATACCTTTAGATGCACTTGCACAAGATTGCCTACTTGTCTAAAAAAAAAATTATTCCATTTTGTACTCACTTTTCCTTAAAGATGCTGAGTGTTTTACTGAATGGTGACCCGCATCACTGTTTCTACACCCAAGCATATTCCCTTACTTGCAACATCTCAGGGCCAGCATTTTGCCATAGACGTTTTGCTGATATGTGGTGCCAAATCACAGCTTTCCTCAGTTCAGCCTGGTTTCAGGCAGTCTCTAGACAGGCAGACTCTCGCCTTTCCTGGGTCAAGAGCGTCTGCGGTGATGTCTGTTTCTTATTATATAAATACCTACTGCTTTTGCACAGGGAGACCACATTTTGCATCAGGGCTGTATCTTCTGCCTCAACAGATATTTAACAACAGTAAAAACATACCAGATCTTTTATATCACCCCTTCATTTTAACATAGCTTTTTGCGCAGACAGACTAAGTAGAAAGTATTTCTTTCCACAGTAATAGGGCTTGACTGAGAAGGTCAAGGGAGAATGGAATGAGATTTTTCATAAAAGCACTGAAATCCCACACAAGGGAGAAACTTCTATTTCAGGAGCAAATAATTGCACACAACTACACGTATCTATAAGTGAGAGACTTTATTTGAACCAATTTTTCAAATACAGACATCTGTATTATTCTCACTTCTCGGGAATGTTTTCTGCTCATTTTTGAAGCTTGCAACCTTAGGACAATATTCAGGACATATGTGTACATTAGATCTCTGCAGATGGACACATTCATAATGCACAAGTACAATGAGTGAGAGACTCTTTCCAGATCCTCACACAAGAGCATCGGAAATGGGCCGCTCTAATCGTCAAGTTCTGCTCTTATTAGCTTCCAGACACGTCACAGTTCTTGATACTCTCTAGGCTGTAGCCGCCTTCTTCAGGCCCCGATTTACTACTGTTACTTCAGCTGTATGCCAGTGTAACTCCTCAAAATAGGGCTTAGGTGATGCACAGGGATGTGTTTCGTTCATTGGGAACAGGCATGAGCAGAAAAACCAAGCTATTGGATGAACGGTTCACCTAGGATTTTCTTTTGTGAGAGTAGTCTAGGTCTCAGGCTGGGATTCTTTTTGGGAAGTGACCAGTGGTTCTGGGTGTGTAATACATGAATCTTGATGTTCAGAGTACACGGGGGGGACCTGTGGATTGGGCCCCAGCAAGGTGTCTCTCAAGTTGGGCACTCCAGACGTGAGCCACTGGGATCACTAGCCTGTTCTGCAAATCTCAACCTTCACCTCTTCTTCCAAGTATTGCTCAACAGAGGAATGTAGTAATAAAGCGTTGTAGGCAAGAATGCAGGCTCGCACATGACCTGAGATCAACACCCTGAAAAATGGATAGAGGGTAGTGCTTTCAGGACCACCTAAATGACTCAGGATCTTCAGTTCCAATTTGGAAAGTGACCGGAGAATTTTAGGCCCAAGACCCCAAATTTGCTTCAGAGAGGAGTTTAGCCATCCTCCAGCATCTGGGCCTTAGGAGCTTATGTATCTTTGAAAGCCAGTGAAATGTGTGCTCTCAAGTGCCCACGTCACTTAGGTTATTCTGAAAACTGTACCCTATATACATACGGGTAGGTAAGGGGCAGACTTTCACAGGCACAAGTGGCAGTTAGACATGTAACTCCCATTGATTTTTTTTTCCCCCTCGGGGACCTGGAAAATCCCCCCCCCGAGGAGTTGAATCCTCCTCTCGCATTATTTTCACACCAGATTAACACCACTGGTTCCAGTGGAGCGACTCCTGAGTTACCCCAGTGTGAGCGAGAGGAGAACCAGTCCTGAGGTGCTCTAAATATCCAGTGAAAGTGCTAATGTGGCAATGCGGAAAAGCAGGGAATCTGAGCACAGGCCTGGAAGAGGACCACCACCACCACCACCACCACTCCCCTGCATTGCTGAGCTGCAGGCAACCACTGAATGGACTTCTTAGCCAAGAGTGGCCACAAAAACATTCATTCAGACCCTTCCTTCCACCTCCACAAACCACAGCCGCTCTCTTTCCTTCCTAAGACACCTATGACAAACACCAGACCTTCGGTACAAAAAGCCTCATGCAGCAGTTTGCCATTCGGAGAGTGCAGGAAAAAAGAAATCACTCCCGTGGGGAGTTTGGTATGAACTCTCTCTTTCTTTTTTTCTTCTTTCCTTTCTTTCTTTCTAAAACCCTCTCCTCCGGTCATGGCCATTTCTTTCATTTGGAGTGACACGTTCCCCAAGTGATGGTGTTTACATTGTCACCATAGGTGAGTTCCTTCTAGCTAAGGCCTCTCGTGGGGCCGCATTAGGGTTTGGGGTTGGAAAATACCGGGTCTGAAGGGATCTCAGCAGCGTGCCCTTCCTCTCCCTTTGGAATGTGGCTCACAGTGGAGCTTCTTGGCTGATGCAACTATTGCAAGGGCTGTGGGTTTTTATACGCTATCAATGCAGATAGTCTGCAGGTGCCACAAGCCTTGCAAAGCAGACCAAATTCATGAGAATGACCTACTGCATCGATGGGGGGCGGGAGGGGTGTTAGGTTGGGATTTTTTTATACTTTTCCAAGGCTTAGTCTAGATGAGGTGAAATGTCAAGAGCTGGCCTACAGCTGGTACAAGCATTCAGTATAGATGTGGATCACTAGCATATCTTACTATAGGGGCATGGGAAAAGCCCCTCTTGGACTCTGAATTTCCACAGCACTCTACGTGAGGTCAGGCACCATTTTCCCAGTGCGAGTCATTCCGACAAGCCCTTCCCTCTCCATACATAAAGTAACAACCACAGACACCTCCAGGCAAATCCTCTTCAGGGAGAGAGGATTAGGTATTTACTCCCTGGGGAATTTGTGTTGGTTGTTGCATCAGGAAAAGCTCCAACTACTCTGCTGGGTACTCTTTGCTCCACTCTTTACTTCTGGGACCTCCTGCCTCTTGTGCTGCTCTCAGCTCACTTGATACCCTGCTAGAAAAATTGTTCCTCAAATACCCCTGTTCTCCTTCCAGCTTCCGTCCCATGCTATATCCTTTATACTGTTTCCTTTCAGCCTTTTAAAAATCTGGCTGAAGAGGCAACTCGAGGAAATCCAAATGCTTTTCTCTGCTCTCTTCCTGTACCCTGAAGACAGCCCAGCTTCCTATACAAACCTTGTGTATTACACATTAAGCCACTGCCTGCTCAAGGCAGGGTTTGTCTGTGTGCTCTCTCTCACGCTCTCTTTGCCCTGACTCTCTGGCAGGATCAGGACACGGTACAATAAGAAAGATGGGGGGGGTGTGCTTGGTTACAGCCAGTAATTTTAAACTGGAACCAAGGGAGAGGAATTAGTATCTAAATTATTTAGGTTTGCAGTTGGTAACCACATACCCCGTTCTCTTTGTGGGGGAAAAAACCCAAAACACAAAACGCAACCCTTTGTTCTCTAAGCAACATGGCAAAGTATGTTCTTAAGAATGGTGACAAAACGCGCACGATGCCCCAACCATCAGCCAAGGGGGAGGCAACATGCGAAATGCAAAGCTAAAACATCTCTGGGGAGAGAAAAATGTTTCTGGTTTTTTGAGGAGGGAGGAAGGCCTATGTCCAGGAAGACATGAGAGGCAGTTTTCTTTTCCTTATAAAGTTAAAAATAGTAATAGTAAAGTGGAGGTAAGATGAAAAGTTTGGGGTCTGAAGTCAGAAGAGCAGGGAGACCACACGGTCTTTGCAGAAACAGGCAAGACAGTCCTTAAGAAAACGCTTTTAAATGGTCATGACAGGAGATGAGGCTAAACAAAAACCATGCTCTCTTTCTCCTTCCTACCTCCTCCCAAACACCTCTCCCACAAATCCTGAGAGCTGAACCTCAGTTTTCTCTCGACTCAGTGCTAGAGACACGGGGCGTTCTGCAACGTCCGAGCTGGGCTGAGCACCTCGTGTGCTACGAACAGCAAACATACTCTACGCCTCTCCTCCCTACGCCTCGGCCCCCCGTGTCCATCAGAGCGCTCTCCCTCCCCAAACACCATCCACCCCCCTGCCCCTTCCGCGGCAGAAACGGGCAGGGTGGTGAGACCTGACATACGGTCCAAGCAATGCCTGATGTCCGCGCTACATCTGCTGAATTGAGGTCAGGCTGGAAGGTGTCTCAGGGTTTACCACCCATCATGACATGGGAATATTAGCATATATATCGTTTATGAAGTATGACACAATACCTATCTGTCAGTCAGCCCATCCTTCTACCTATTTAGTCTGTCTAATCTACTTTAGCTAGCTACGTTTCACTATCTCTATCAATCATCTATTGCTCCATGTTAGCTAATTTCTTCCTGTCTCTCTCTCATCTTTTTCACTCTAATCTTTCTTACTCTAGCTATACTCCCCTCTCTCTCCCTATCATCCATCTATCCACTCGAAAATCTTTCCCCCCCTCATCTCTCTAATCCCTGTTTTTAAAAATCTCTGTCCAATCTCTCTCCCACTCTCTCTTTCCCTCTCTTTTTTTAAAATCCTCCCACTCTCTCTCTCTCTTATTTCTACACAACGCCAGGAAGCACATGAAATGAATCCTGATGCCTTTTGATGGCACTTCCAGTGAGCGGTCTATGTTCAAACCGATCATCTCTGAGGAGACACTGTTCATCTTTTCTCCCTATTTCCAACGAAGAGATGGAGGAGAACAAAGGAGTGGGGCAGGGAGGGCCAACGAGCCCTCTGAAGGCTGTGGGGCGGCCACTCCAAGCATCAACCACCAAGGGCCGGTGGGGCTGTCAGCAGACCCATCTTTTTGGTGTAACTGCTGTGAGGCCAATTTAATCGTGGCCCTGCAGCGCTGTACAGCAAACCTGCAGAGCACCCAGGAAACCCTGCACAAGCTGGTGGGGAAGCACATGCTAATAATCAGGGCAGTGACAGAGCAATAACTGGGCTTTTATGAAAGCCCACCTATTAGTGAATTCACTTTAACTGTTCCCTCTTGTAGCTCATGAACAGAACAGCAGATCCCCACAGCCATTCAGCCTCAGGGCTGGGCATCTCTCAGTCCTCCACCAGTACAGCCTGGGTCTATGGGCATGCAGTTGGCACGCACCAGGGAACATCCCACACCCCGTGGAAAGTGGCAGTGGAGATGGACAAGGTGGTGCTCTGCCCGCGGCACCAAGCCTGCACCAGGCTTTTAGCTGGCTGTGGAGGAAGGGCATAAAAAACAGCTAAAAGCCTTGGTCCTCATTAGACCTGGGTCACCCAACCCGGGTTTCACCAGGGAGCAGAAACGAGGTATTTCTCAAAGTGCTCTCAACTGATGCTACCAGACCTTGTCCTGCCTATGTACCAATTTACCCAATTTATTTTGCCAAACAACATTTTTGGAGGGCTACACTATGTTTCTCAATGACTTCTCCAACCACAGCCCAGTGGGGTCAGCATCATGCTGCTGCTGGGGGGAGCTCAGGCCCCAGGACTCTCTCCCCTTAGAGCCCTCGGTGTGGCCCTTGGCAGGGGTTAGACCTTCAGCATGGACCAAAGCTGGTTCCTCTGCTGGGACCCACAGGGCTGCCTGGGGTCATCCCTCCGTCACCATGCTTCTCCAAATCAGGGCCTACAGGTGTCCTAGAGGGCTGCTTATTTTGTTCTTTGGACTAGATGATCTCTACGGTCCCTTCCAACTCTAAAAAAATTCAGTGAAATTTGACTTTGCTACTTTCATTATTTATGTTAGCTGGTGCTAAGACCTCCCTCAAAATCCAAGCCTGCTTCCCTTAAAAACCCCCTCAGCAGTGCTAGGGAGTGGGTCGGTCACTGACTCATGGCCAAGGAGCACAGTGGGGCCGTGCAAGAAGTGGCCCACCATTCAGCTGGCAGGCCAGCAGGATGTACAGCAGCATAGAAATGCGACACGGTAGTATTAATGATCATTATTCTCATTTATTATAATTATTGTTCAGTTTGAAAAAGGAGCCTGGAGCCAAGCATTACGCTAATTGGCACATTTTTTTTGTTGTTCTAGTTCTGAAAACAAACTGGGGTTTAGTACGATTTTTCATTCATTTGTTTGTTTGGTTTGGTCTTTTTTTTTTTTTTTTTCTTTCGTTCATTCCATCACATTGAAAAAGGAAGAAAAGGAATTTTTTTTTTTTTTTTCTTTCCTCTTTTGTTTTAACTCACTCGGTAAGTCTGGACTCCTCGGATGAACGTAACATTGCGCACACACACACTTGGAGAAGAGAGAGAGGAGAGAGAGAGAGAGAGAGAGCGCGCTCGCGGTGGGCAGACAGACACACGCACGCGCCAGGTCAAAGAACTCTGATACAGTGCAAGAATTTTCCCAAAATGATTGGATCATCATTACCAAAAAACTCGCCATAACAACACCAAGAAACAAAGAAATGTTTAAGCCACACTGTTTGACTGGGATTTTTCCTGCTTTTTTTTTTTTTTTTTTTTTTTAAATGTTTGCCACACAGAGAGAAAAAGGGTTTAAGTGGGAATGGGAGAGGGACGGACAGGCTCACAGATGTGAGCAGGAAGGGGGGAGATCGAGATTGGAATGGGAAGGAAGGATAGAAGATAGGGGGAGGGAGGGAGGGGCAATGGGGAGTCATTTCTTAATGTTCAGGCATTTTCTTGGTCCGCCTTGCTCTCTTCTTCTTTCACCTCTTCCTGCTGGGCACTTTCAGTAGGTTTGGTTTCTTCTACAGCATCTAGTAGGGAAAGAGATGGTCCAGGGTTAGTCAGCCATGATTTAGAGCATCCTGCATGTGCACACAGCCATTGATGGACCGCGTGGCTTCAGGCTTCTCTCTCCCCAAAGTGACCCAGGTCTCAAAGTCCCTGGCATTTCTGCAGCATGTGAAGAACGTGCCAGGTTTCAGCCTAAGCATGTAGCTCTCACAAATCACCACCAGCCCTGCCAGAAAGCATGTGCAACTGGAAGGAGCTGCCTAGCTCACTGCTGGTGTGGCAGGCAACCACCATTCATTTCATCAGGGCTGGTCTGCTCCATCTCTGTCTCTCCCCATTCCTCACTGACTCGCCCTTCCACACACACATACAGATAGACTATGGAGAGGCCAAACAAGCAGCATCACTCCAGTCTTGGGATAAAGAACAGGGAAAAGAAATAAGTGCTGAAAGGCTGGGTGGTGTGGGACAGACCACAAGATTGGTACGTCACATACCTCAATGCTGGCACTCGACATACCTCTGTAGCATCGCTGTATCTCCGGTGGCCATTCAGAGAGGACTATGGAGGACAGTTCCTGGCTTCTCTGATGGGCTATCAGATTATGTTATACCAGCAAATAAAATGGGCCACGGATTGCTCTTTGGCCCCGGGGCCAGCTGGCACCACACAGCTCACGTCCATATGGCTAAACTCTCTTACTCTCTAGAACAGGGTGGCAGTGTCTGGGAGCTGTCTGGGGCAAAGCTAGTTGGCGTGTTCAAAAATCTCACCATGGCCCGTGCTGTCAGCTTAACAATATGGATGTTCACAAGCCAATGTTTAGTTTGCGAGGATTAGCATCCTCACACCCATATTTAGCATTAGTGAGAATGTTAATTGGGATGTGAAACTTTCCGTTTATGCATTTTAGCCTGGTCCATTGGATGCCATCAGATGGCAGACTTGTATTTGCTTCCAACACTGGCAGCAGGTGCTGCATTCCTGCTTCCCTCTCTCCCTCAGCATTTTAGCCTGGCTTTTAAATATGTTCCTAGGCACCATATCCATCACCTTTAAGATGTGTGTAACTTTCTATCCTGAACCATCCTCATCAAAGGCTCTGCTTCTGGACCTTAAAATACTTTTTGTCTTAGTAAACTCTGACTGTTAATTTTCCAAAAGGAATAAGTCTGTGGGAATACCCCCATGGGCTAAGTCCCTGCACCTGCAAATCCCTTGTCAGCAAAAACATCTGTGGACTTTTTCCCCCGCCCCGTGATACTGAACAGCTAAACCAAATGCTGCTCAAGGACCCCTTTTATACATGGTACTGCTACAGCCATGAAGCAAAGACAAAACAGGCTACTGATTAAAATAGGGTGCAAGTATCGCTGTTAGGCATAGCAGACCAACTTGCCCTAGTTTTTTAATTTCCCTCAATGACTTAATCACACTCTACTGGGAGGGAAGTCTTTTTAATCCTGCTCTTCTCCAAAAATTCATAGCAGGAGACATGTTGAATTATGGAGCCAAGAGTAGAATCCCCATGCGTCTACCCCTAAATTTGAGCCAAAAAACTGTCATTAGCCAGAAACAAAGCACACTTTGCTATAAGGGTCTGATAGATCCTAGTGTAAATGTAGTGTAAGTGTAGTGTAAGTGTAAGGCAGAATTTCTGGTTTTTTCCACACTTAAATGCAAGAGGAATGGAAAAGCAACAAAGGATAGGCAATGCAGCTTCAGGAACACAAGCCCTGACACTCTGTTTCAGTATGTTTAAAACTTTCTGTGTCTTTCTACTGAAAAAATGCACAGATTTTAGCTGGCAGCGCCCACAACCTCCCCAGGACAGCACAACAGAAGGGCCTGTAATGCAGCAAGCACAGGGACAGACACTGGGAGGTCCTGCATGCCTGCTGAGATACAGAGTGCCTTGGCCAAGAGATACAAACAGCTAAGTCACACAGATACCCCGTTACACCAGCAGTTGAAAGTGGGGTCCAGCTCTTACAGTGGTAGACTCTTGACAATTGTCCTAGTGAAATGGGCAGGAAATCTGGTTGTACTTAAAGTGGGGGAGCTAGTAACCCCTCTGACGTGCAGTAGCTCACAATGTTTCCTGTGCCGTTCTTGCTGTTAGGATAAGTAAGCAGGTTGAAACACAACTATCTGTCATGTTTTGTTCCCTGTTGGCTCACCACAGTGGCAAATCGAATTTCCAGGGAGTGTCAGTGGCGCCCAGAGATCCCTGGCTAGCAGAGGAATTCTGCAGGGGTGCCTTGCTGCCCCCATTGCTCTTCTCTGGGGAGCAGTTAGTGGTAGGCAGATAACTCCCTGCTGAAGCAGCCCAGAGATTGCACTGATTTCTGCCATGGCTGAAATAGCTTGGACTGACTCTGAGGTCATGGAGCAGAAGAAAGGCCTTAACGTCACTTCACCACATATTCAAGTCAACAGAGAGAAATCGTTCAACTCAAATGCCAGACACATCGCAAACTAGAAATTTTCATAGCTGTGGACATCCCGAGTATAAGAGACAAGAGGTCTACCTTTTCCAATTCGTCATCTCAGAAAATTCAGCCAGTCACTCTCCCTCTTTCTTCTTGGATAGTGTTGAAGCAATAAGGGGAAATACCCTACACACTGCTACACCCTGCTAAGCTATGTCTTATTTCCTAGCAGCTTTAGCAGCATTTCATTGATCTTTGGGATGAGGTAAAGGAAGCAACCCAGTGTTATTATACAGTAATGAACTTTAGCAAGAAGTAGTATCACAAAGGATAAAAAATTCAGCACACACACACACACACAAAATTCAAGCCATGGCACTGCTAAACCACAGCAGTGAAAAGTAGAGGATTCTCTCTGTGCAATGGGAGCAGTGCAGCACAACCCCACTGACATCAGGGCCAGTTAATAGCAGTTCCTGATTCACGAGGAGAGGTGAGATGGTTTATCTGACTCACCCTTCGTCAGTTTGTTTGATGCAGGCTATTTCCGCAGTATGTTCTCTGGGTTTTTCTCCAGCCTAGTTTTCAGTGTCCCAGAAAAGGAGGGCAAGATATCCCTGGGGAGATTAGTAGATAGCTATCCTGGGGATCCCATACATCAGAGATGCTATTTCTTACATTGCTTTTTACCCAGTATTAGTCATGATTTCCCACTTCCTTGAACCCTGGGCTGTTGCACCTGTTGGTCTGCAGTGGACAGATACAGTTATACAGACGGAACTGCACACCCTTGGCATTTTACATTAACTTTGCACTTTGTTGGAGTAGGTGTAAAAGCTGACAAAAAAGCAGGTGAGAATTCAGGCCATTTAGGCAAAATGTTCTGTCCCCTGCTTGAGGAACAAAAGCATTTCATCCTGGGTGCCCAAGTTTCCACCTGTCTAAAGCTGCCCCCCTTTTGAACATGCCAGCATCTCCTCCTGCAAATTCAGAGTCCCTTGTGTCCACTTGCAAGGAAGAGAACAAGCAGGAGGCAGTGAGTTATTTTATAAGATGGATCTGGACTAAGGTAGCACCCAGATGCACGAAGAGATCATGAAATGGGAAAGCTGAAGTGGGAGTGGATGGACACCTCACCTAACTCCAGATATCTACACAGAGACACCTCCAGCTGATTTCTCACTCTCTGCTCCCCTTCTAATTAGTGGACATAAACATGACATTTCTAGGCCTCTATTAACCTGAAATACTTAGATGTTTACTTTAGGACAAGAGGAGTTGCAGCCTGGGAACACCTACATCTTTAGCAAGACAAGGTGGAGACATCCACATTTGTTCTAGAACATTCCAGCCACAGAGCAAAAAGGAGGACTCAAACTCACAATACAAGAACACAATATGTGCATGTGTGGAGGAAACAGAACAGGAGGGGAAGCTGAGCTGTAATATGAAGCAAAAGAAGCTTGAGGAGGGGTAAAAAATAAAATCTGTCCTGAAGGAAAAAGCAGGAATGGCTAGGTCAAAAACTGAAAAAAAACCCCAACCAAAACCCAAAACAAAACCCACCTAGTTTGTCCTTGCAATCATCAGCCTCAAAATTGTTTTAGTGCACATCCTTCATCATTTGCACTGCTCCTGGTGATTTCAGTCCTGTGGTCCCCTTCCAGACACAACTTTGGGATCTCAGTTTGTTTTGCAGCTTTGCCTTTTGTTTCAGTCCTTTGAAGTCTATGCTGCAGTCCAAATCATCCTATAGCATGGGACAATTTTGCCAAAGAGACAGGCATCTGTGAGCTGAGCTGCCACCAATCTCACTTCAATCTGGCACCCTGTATGGGGCAGCCAAGTTGAGAAACCTTTTGGGCAGCCTCAGACAAACCTTAAGCTGAGACTGCAGAATTGCTTAAGCGATAGAGGTGCATGGCGGGTGAGACTGAAGTGTGTTTGCTTCCCAGCTGAAGGGCCTGTGCCATAGACATGCTTCATAGCTACATCTCCAACTGGTACCTGCTAGGGAACTTCCTTGCCCATGGAAGAGAAACAACATGGATCCTTGCTGAAACAGGGTCTTAGAGAGCTCCTGCCCCTCAGCACTCCATTTATTTCCTGGAAAGGGTGAGAATCATGTCTGTGAGTCCTGCTGAGGAGCAAACGCCTCGAACATATGCAGCTCTGGTTGCTGTAAAGTCGAAGCAGGCACACAAGCAGCAGTTTTTCTGGATGGTGGTACTTCCAGCTGCCTTGCCTACGCTGTGCTCTAATGGTTGAGCGTGCAGGCTCCTCTCCAAGTCTCTCCACTGCCCTACATTAGTGAAATTAGGTTGAATGGATTTCCGGGTAAAACAGTGTCTCTTGGGACCTGACCAGCTCCCGTCTGACTTGCCAGGATTAATTAAATCAGAGCAGACATCAGCTTATGACCATAGCAGCGGCAACCTCTCTGCTGATCATTTCTTTTGTGGCTGTGGCTTGGGTTTTGTTTTCCTTTTTGTCTCTGTTCCACTGCAGATCTTTAAATTACCACAGCTGATGCCAAGAGAAGAGGAATCGCACAAACACTCTGGGATTCTATTACAGATGCAGCGATTTTCCTTTTGCTGCTTTCCCACTGTTTGCATAATTATTGCTGATATTGATTGTGCAGCTAGAACTTCATGCCTTCATGCTAAACTATTGCCCAGATCTACTCAGCCGCTGCTCTTTCTCTAGCATTTGTCATGCTCACTCCTATCTCCCTCTGTCCTTTGCCAATTACAGCTTGGTCAGAGATGGAACTGAAAACCTGTGCCTCATCTGGTGTCCTCTTTGCTTCCAAATATTAATCTGGGTTTTCCTGCCTGGTATTAAGCAGGATTCATCTGCCTCAGAGATGACGCTGTTTAGAGACCTTTTTTGGAGGGTAAAGAGCGCTGGAAGGCCCCATTTAAAATCCCTGACCTGAGTTTCTCCTACTTTTAATGACATTTGGATCCAGATCTGGATCCAGGCTTCACAGCTTGATTCATCTGTCCCGATCCATCTGTCCTTCTAGCCAGCCAGAAGCTGATTCCAGGCAGACGATGGTAGGTCTGAGACTGCTGAAACAAGATGCACTTCAGGTTCAGAGCTGTTGCTTATACAGTTCTCTTCTCGATTCAAGTTAGCCCATTGCAGTCAGCCCTACGATGTGTCATACACAGTGCTAAAATCCTACACTCTCCCCACTCACTGCTCCTGAAAACTGGCAGACTTATGCTGGCCCAGCAAAACACTGAGAAATGAAGGAATTGGGTATTTCAGGTGAGTGGCTGCGTCTGGTCCAGGAGACTGACTTGAGTGGTTTCACCCAAACCCCTGGTGAATACCTCACTCTCTGCAGACTGGCCCAGGGTACTGCCTGGTTCCTCTGAGCCCTGGAGGTCCTGGTGGGCACATGGGAGATCTGCACACCCTTGGCAAACCCTGCAACGAGGTGGTGGCAAGGGATGCCCCCACTGCAAGCAGCAGGCAGGAGATCCAGGGTAGTTACCCAATAGCTATTGGAAAGAAGCAGGCAAAAAAGCCTGTTACAGTGAATGCAACCACAATACATGGTAGTTTGGGCCTCCTATCCCTGGACCACTTCATCTTTGTTTCAACGCCATGCATGCCAATCTCAGTTGCTCTGGCAGAGAAGAAAAAAACAACTTCTGCCAGTCCCATGGCTGATGACTTTGGTCCAAGCTTGGATGGCTGCCTCTTTTTCTGAGCCCGCTAAATCCTCAGAGGACAGCCAGCCCCAGTTCTGTCGCCCCAGCTGCCTTTGCGCTTTGTCAGGCTGAAGAGTCAGTGGCTTAAGGGTTTCCCCTTCCTCTCCTCCCAGCTCAGCCTTTCTTCTCCCAGCACCAACCATGGAAATCCCACCCTGCATCAGCATCCCTGTGTGCAGTAGATGGAAAGGGAGGGAGTGGTGGGACAGATGCTCAGGGTGCGTGGCGGCGGGGAGGAGGTGCGAGGGGAGTAAGGCTCGAAGCTCCATTGCAAAGCATCTTTCACAGTGTCTAGACACCAGCTGCCGAGTTGCCATGGAAACTCCCCAACTTTGGCTGATGGGAGGGAGCAGTGAGGTCTCCAGAGAAATGGGAGTGGTGAAGGAAGAGGGTGGAGAGAGAAAAGGGAGGATGTTCCTTGTGAATGTGAGGTGTTAACCCTGTTACAGCTACATTTGCAAATATTTTTGCTTTCTGGAGAATGGGAAGGAAGCGGGTCTCCTTTCTTTCACTGCCGTTTCCTTCCCACACCCACAGACACAGCCAAGCCTGAAGACTGAGACAACTGACATGCCTACTGCTAGCTTGTCATTTATTCCTGCCTATTACCAGCACCAGTGGCCCAAACTTGCTGTGTACAGTACCTATCACTGCACAATTGCAATCTAGCTAGGGTTGGAAGAAGCCTACCATAGTGGTTAGGTTTTCAGACAGTGAGATCTCCTTTAACAATGTCTCCCTCTTGGCCACCACCCCTGCTATTAGTAAATGCAGTGCCAGGGAGTTCAGGGTGCTCCCACCTGGCAGCAGTGTGATCTGTTATGGTGCTGCTATGGGGATGCTTTGTTGCAGCAGAAAGTGGTGGGCAAGTGGGAGGCTGTGTAATCCACTGGCCAAAGCTGGGGGTAAAAGAGCCCTTTTGGGATGAGGGTGCCTTGGAGGCAGATGTTTTGCACTAGTATTGAGTGGCCTCCTGCCAAACAGCATCAAAGGTGCTGACCTCAACGGAGTCCTACCAAGGCTCCATGGCCTTTGCAGCCAGGAAGGCTGGAGCAGAGAAATGGGAAATCTGGATATAATATCCAGATCCTACATTTCTGATGAACCCAGACCGTTGTGGCCGTCAAGGGCTGTCTTCATTGTGACCTTCCCAAATTGCCACAGACCATCAGCAAAGTAAGTACTTGTCTGGTCTTTGTCACCGCAACAATGGCCTAACTCACAATCACGGAGGTATTGTATCCTTGTGGTATCCCAGTGAAGAAAGTAAAGGCTTTTATCTGCATTTTAGAGTGAGCAATGTATGAAGAACTGGGCTGTGGTCACACAAAACCCTGTGGTGTACCCAGGAGGCTGAGTCGCTTTGGCTCTTCATTCTAGCATCTCAACAAGCCACTCTGTGCACAGCAGCATTTTCATAGGTGTGATGCCTTGGTCCTGTGATTTCTGAAATTCCACAAAGTCCTAATTTCAGGCCAAAACTGGGGGTGCAACAATCTCAGCAATAGCCCCCCACCCCAACAATCGCGGGAAGGCAGGTAGAAGACAGACATTCATTACTTCACCTGAGGAAAACTGAAGAGGAAATAACCCACAAGTTGTTCTTTACTCTTCTCCACGCCTGCCCCTGTTGATTTCACATCAGTCCTGCAGACCAGAAAGGCTACTCTTTTTAATTCCTTAAATACCTTTTGATTTGAACAGCTTGAATATAAAGGTTTTTACTTGCTTCCAGCTGTGGAATGTAACAGTTGGCAGCTGCTCTTGGCATACATCTTGGAAAACAGGATGTCCCCATCTCATGCAACAGTATTCTTTTCTGTCACCTGTCTTTTCCCACTTGCTGGGATAAGTTCTGGAGGATGGTTTAGAAACAGAGGGCGCATGAGGGTACAGAAGAACAAGGTCCTGATAAGACATATCCATTTATTCCTTAGCTTCTCTAGGGTGGCTGGCCTGTGAGATCATAGGGATAAATCAGAGGAAAGATAAGAAGAAACAGAAATACCCAGAGTAGATCATGGCCAGGTGAGCAAAATGTGGCCATACTGAAGTGACTGATAATGATTTTTGTATAGCCAGGACATTTCTAGCAAAGTAATTAATTCAGGGACTGAAGCTTACAGCACTTTGGGGATGGAGGTTTGGGGTTGGAGTGGCCTGGCAGATGCATAGAGAATAGCACAGCAAGTGACAGAAGTCTGATAGACAGATCAGCGCCTCAGAGGTCTGCTCATCTTACAGCTCTGCTGATCAGCCTGGCAATCGTGGTAGGATCAGTAGGGGGATAAAAATGAGCCCAAAACCGTGGCAGACTGTTGGCATTCATGCACTGCTGATCCTGAAATAAAGAGGGTTAAGGAGAGGAAGAAAATGTGCAGAGTGCTAGAGCCTTTGGGTTGTCCACCTACAGCTCCCAACCCATCATGCAGGAATAGCTGTGAAGCTGCTGTTCTTGCCTGCCCTGGCAAAGTTGGCCTGGGAAAAAGAGGCCAGAGCAGGAAATCTTCCATAATTGCAGCAAAAAGGTCTAGAAATTCCTTCAGTGTATCCAGAATTAATGTACTGCTCCTCTCCTCGTACTCCTCCCCCTTCAGCTGTCGGTGGCAGGAAAACAAATTGCTGCAGCCCTTACTACAAACCAGGCTCCCGCCTCCCTTCCCCCAGCCAAAAAGACATGTGCCATTCATAAGCTGCCTGACTGCTGGTCTCCATTATTAAAGCCTAGAAGGCTGATAAATTGGGGATTCATGGAGCCTGCAAGCCTCCAACAACCAGATTGCCATGGAAACCAGAGGCAGCCTCCATCTCCAGCAGAAATGATATTGATCTAGCTGAAGGCAGGGAATTACAATCAAGGAGAGGATATAAAATGTCTCTTTTTCTTCCCTTTGCCATCCTCCCATTTTGTGTTTAAATGAAGGAGAAATTTCATTTAGAGATCATTAGTTTGTTTCTGTCCATCATCATACACCAAGGCTCTGCAAATTGGATGCTAAAATGAATTAAGTGCCTGTTGTCAGGCCTTCCACAGTCGTCTTCTTGATAACTGTCCCCAGCAGTTGCAATATCGACACCACCAGCTCTTCGCATCAAAGATATTACCAATATTTCCCATAGGCACAGCTGGTGTGCACACACGTAGGATCCCAACGTGTTTTGTGTAGAATGGGCACTGAAACACAGCCGCTGCTCTCTAGAGGCAGTTCAGGCTTTAATGCTGTACCCACTGAAGCTCCTGGGAGCCTTTGTTTTTCTTTTCAAATAGGAGGAGGTCATCCCTCGTGGTATGACAGCCTGGACATAGGAAGAGGCATTTTGAACTATGAGCACTTCTGGGGATATCCCCACTTTGAGACAATGCGGAGTGGCATTGCTGGTGCAGAGCAACCCTCCCTCCTCCCCTAGATCCCCTCTCTGGGACTGCTTAATCACAGTCCTCCAGGTATGAAAAGATCAGGAGTCACAACACTAGTTCTGCAAAACTGGGTGGGCAGCAGAGCGCTTTCCTCAGCTCATACTGCAAAGGCCAGATCCTCCTCGGTCTATTGCCTCATCCCTTGGGTGTCCATGAGAAAGCCTAAGGGTTGGGAGGTGAAAAGCCACAGTTTGACTTAAGGTGGGAGGTCAAGGTGCATAGTCACCTCTTCCACCCAAAAAATCTCCATGACTAGAGGTGTGGTGATGCTTGCCCAGTAAGTGCTCAGTCCTAGGGGAATCACAGAATCTTCTAGGTTGGAAGGGACCTTAAAGATCATCTTGTCCAACCGTCAACCTAACTGACAAAAATAGACACCCACACAACAAACAAGGAGCATCACTAAACCATACCTCCCAGCACTACATCAACCCGTCTTTTGAACACCTCCAGGGATGGTGCCTCAACCACCTCCCTGGGCAGCCCATTCCAATGTCTGATAACTCTTTCAGTGAAACAATTTTTCCTAATATCCAGCCTGAACCTCCCCTGGCACAACTTGAGGCCATTTCCTCGTGTCCTGTCGCCTGTGACTTGAGAAAAGAGACCGACCCCCATCTCTCTACACCCTCCTTTCAGGTAGTTGTAGAGAGCAATAAGGTCTCCCCTCAGCCTCCTCTTCTCCAGGCTGAATAACCCCAGGGAAAGGAGGGCATTGGGCAGCCCTGCTCCTGGCACTGGCCATTTTCAGAGCTGAGCTGCACAGCGGGAAGGAAGGAAGGAAGGAAGGAGGGAGGGAGCTGCCTGGAAAACCTTTCACAAGCAGTCTTGTTGCCAGTGGCAGCTTTCCCTGTGAAGGTGGCAGCAGCTAGCATCAGTAATTCTGATTTTAATTCAAATCTGGGATATATTTTTTTTTAATGTTTACTTTTTAAAACCTAGCCTTCTCCCACTGGGAAAGTTCTCCCAGTTTGGGAGGGACTTTGACTTTCTAGCCTCTGAAGTTTCTGAGCACTGTGCCAAACAAACTGGGGTAGCTGTCCCACGGTAGCCATCTCATTTTAATTGACTTTTCACAGTAACAGTTTGCTCAGGCAGATAATGAATCTGGCCTTGACATGAGGGCATCTGGTGGGGCAGGTTCAAATGCTGGGGAGACCTCACAGGGGCACAGTGACGAAGGCCCATGGCCGTGCACAGCCGGCCATGCCGCGGTGACACGAGGCCAGGTCGCATCACTTAACACCTGGAGTTGCAGGTTTGTCCAGGTTGTCAATGGCAAAGTCAAAGCTCCCCGGTACTGCCCACTATGGGGGAAAAAAGTACCCTTATGGGGTGCTAATACAGCCCTTTGCTGAGCTACCCTATAATCACAAGGCTTCTCTCCCTCATCAAAGGACACTTAAGCTCTGCTGTGGCCGTCCCCTTGCCAACACTGCCAGCTCAAGATGGCCCTGCCTCGGCCGTGGGGCCAAGCAGTAGCCACTTCTCCACTATCTCAGGCGTAGCCAAAGTCTGCTATGGACCCCAGCTCTGCACAGGTCCACAGCAGCTGTGAGTAACCACACAGCTCCTACTTGCAGTTTCTGGCTTTTTGGCCAAGGCGGAAGAGCCCATACTTTTGGCTTGGGCACCATCATTTTGACAATGGCTGTCACAGAAAGGAGCTTTGTCTGAGGCATGAACCCACCAGGCCTGAGCTGCTCTGAAATTGCACTGAGGCATAGGAAGTGGCACCCCACCGCTTAGTGCTCATATTGTCTCCCCTGGTCCTCTGGCTGATTTTATATGCTGTAAAGGTCCTTGGCTCAGGTCTTGCCTGCTGGTCGCAGAGCGATGTCGTGAGATATCCAAGTGAATGAACACGTCTCTCTTCCTCTCCTGCTGGAGCTGTTCCACTTCCATAAATCATTAAATATTCATTGGGCCAGAGGAAAACATTTACTCTGTAGACCAGTGGTGAGGGCACTCGTCTGGAATGGGGGAGACCAAACTCCTCATACTGGCTCCAGCAAATAATAAATAATTTATACAAAGTGGAACAGCTCCAGCAGGAGGGATCAGGGGAAACTGTCCAGCAGCCCAATGGCTGCCTTCCAAAGCCCACTGGATTTCAGCTTCCTAGATTAAGGCATGGGCCCATTTTGTCTTCCCTTCCTTCAGAGAGTACCTGACCCTCACACGCTGGCTACTCTAAAAGCAGACAAAGGTTTCTTTTACCACTTTAATCTACAAACCCCATAATTCCTAGTACTGGTACACTATGTTTGGCTTTGAAAAATTGAAGTTTTCTATAATGAAAAATAGTTTCAAAGAAAAATTCCAGCCTATCAGAGGAGTCAGAAGCCCTGCATGCAGGTGGTTTGAACTGCAACTAGGCTTGACTCCTCTATTTACTAGAAACACATATATGTGTTTTGCCAGAAAGGAGGACAAGAAGTACTTGCATGCTACATCAGTTAGGAACAGCTGGAATTTTCTCCTTGTTCTCTAGTGTAAAAATGAGTGACTCCATCCATCTTTCTCACAGTCATTTGGCTTCAGCCATGAAGAAGGTTTCTAGCTTGAGGCACAAAGAAACATTTTCTTTCTCATTTTGTGTCTCTTTATTGAGTGCAGTGAACAGCGATGGGTTAGTATCTCTTGAGACCAAAGTCTGCTGTTCATCCAGAGAAGCGGTGATGTGCATTTCCCCCTGCCTTCCTGCTGGGCCTCGGGTGTGTTGGGGAGAGGTTGTGTCACGGACAAGTGGTCAAGTTCAGCCCCTGTGTCTGGCACCGTGTTTGATAAGTCTCCTAACAAAGGCTTGGCAGTAGTGCTGGGACAGGTTTGTGCAGAGTACATTCATCCCAAAAGATAAGCTTAAAGGCATGTTCCAATTTTGTTTATGCTGCTGAGGGATGTCTCAAACACCAAGCAGTCCCACTGACCTGCAAACCTGCAGCACCCTGAACGTCCATGCTGAACATTATGGGCTGCACCTGGGGAAGGGTGCAGGACTGAGCAGGCGTGGTAGAGGGTTAGGAGATCTAGGTGACAGTCATACCACCACACTGTCTGGAAATAAAGTTACTTCCTTTTGCCGTGCTTTCATCCTCTGGATCCCTGGTGCACCAGTTGAATACGGGACTGTGAATGCAGACAAAGGGCCAGAGAGAATTGCTGCTTCTATAAATTGTAGCAGCCCTACTGAAGATAACCTCACAGGAGCCCTCTCATGACAACCTGTGAACACGGGAGATTTCCATCCCTTCCGACCACAAGGGAAAGCAGAAGACCAGTATTACAATAATTGCATTGAGTCCCTCTCAGGGGAAGAAACATGCAGACCATTTGTGAGCAGATCTAAGATTAAGACCACAGACTCCCTTCAACTTGCACATCTTTCTGAAGCGCAGCGGGGCAGGGTCCAGCACAGGGCTTGGTCTCCTGTGGCATATCCCTTGTTTCAGTACTGATGGCTGAAGATTACTCGGAATTGCTTATGACACTGAAATCACAGTTGAAATCTTAGCCATACATAAGTTAGTGAGGCTTAGATTTCAGCACTGTAGCTGCAGCTACTGCTGGTGAGAGTTGCCTCCAAACAGGCTGTAAAAAATGGGAGGAAGGAAGGGAAGTTGGAAGAGAAATTTTGGCATAGGTAACACAGGGTGTCTAAAATGGAATACATACTTTCATTTCTAAGCCTACACCCAGTGAGGGGATGGAGTCCTACACTCATCTAAAAACTAGGCAGTTATGGACTTAGTCCACATGAGCTTGCATTCACACCTCCCCCTAAGAGGCTTGTGTCATTTCCAAATCAATGGGTGCCCAAAGCCTTTAAGAACAGCAAAGGGTTTTTAAAAGTGCTTTCCACCACCCCAACTTTAAATTACTTTTACTTTATTCCATTTTCCTTCTCTTCAAATGGCTACCCAGTAAGGTCTTTGAAACATTTTTCACAGCTGCTAGGATGGTTCTGCCAAAGTCAGTAGCACTCGGGAATGCTCCTGCAGACTGGTCATAGCCCTCACTCCTGCTCTCCCATCCCTCTCCCTCTATGTACAAGAGCACTGTCAGCTATGGCTCTGCAGCACTGCGCCACTTCAGCATTGGGATTTGGATGCTCTTCCAAATGTCAGAGAGATTTTCTTCTTCATTAAACCCCGTAGGTTTCAGGTAATGTCCAGTTATCATTACTAGCGTTCCCAATTACTGTGTTTTGAGGAAGGAAGATGGAGAGGTTGAATAGTGTCTTCCACCTTCTGCTTTCTTTCATAATGAAAAGAGGACTCATTTGCTATTGCCTCACGGTACAGCTGGAAAATGTGTGGTCCTTTGAACACTGGATAATTGGGACCTTATGACCTTTACCTAAGACTTATTTACATGAAGCCTTGATTCTCACTTTTCCTCTCATTAGGAGAAGAGCACTTTCTTTTACATCTCTGGGCCCTGACCAGATTACCACACTTCTTTTCCTGACAACTCTGAAGCTCTGCAAAGGGCAGGTGTCCAACATGGGCTCCTGATTGCCAAGACCTCAGCTGAGATTTTCAGCTCTGTTCCAGTGTCCCATGCTGACAGTGATGTAGCTAAAGACACAGAAAATAAAAAGAAACATTTCCACAGATCATGTTCACATTTGGTAATGATAAAGCCAAGGCTTTTTATATGGTACAGACCATTAGAGCTACAGGATATGCAAAAGACTCTTTAGCAGCGAATACAGAACTATGAAGAAAGTCACATAGTAACTTGCAAAACCGACCAGACTCCCCTTCAGAGAACAGCTAAGCACACAATAGCAGCAATCTCCATCATTCAGTTTTTCCCCATATATTATCACTAGACGTCTCCCCTATTTTCTGCCCGAAAGACATTCAACACCAACAGAGAGGAAAGCTAGGGAACAAGGAAGTCCTCATTTAAGTCAAGCTTGCAGCATGACTGTAGTCTTGAGAAATATTTTGTAGCTAGAGACTGGAGCTTGCCTAAGTTGGCCTTTCACAGGTCTATTGGAGATCCAGAACTGGACGTGGAACCTATCCCACAGAGCCAATGGCAGTGGCTTGACTTCTAAGCTTCCTGTCACTGCCTACATTTTCTTTGGTTCTCTTGGCCACTGCCTGATCTCACAGACCATCATATGGCTGAATAAAATATTTGTGCAGTGTCTTTACAAAGAGGAGATCTCCCAAGTCCAGTGACATCCCAGACCTGGATGTCATTGCAGTCATCAGTGCTTATTGGTCAGTTTTCTTTTAAAAAAACAAAGATGTTGGTGTGCATAAGAACAAGGAGGAGGAGCAAAACAGAAGAAATACTGCCTTTCTACTGCCTATAGATGTAGAAATGCATCTATACAAGTACAGCTTTCTGGACTAATGTGTACAGAGTTTGTCACCCCATCTCATAAAGGACATTTGCAGATTTAAAGGGAGTGCAGAGAAAAGCAACAAAGATGCTAAAAAGCATGGGGATCATTTCATATAAAAAAAATCTGAAAGCATTGTGTGTGTTTTCTTCAGGAAAGAGATGAACAGAAAGGGCTAGGGTACTATGACCTCTGTGCATATGTGCATATTATATGATGCTATATACAATAATCAATGGCTAGTAGGGCTACCTGAAGCTTTGGCTCTTTCTGTGGCATAACACAAGTACAGATAGATATTTAAGGCAATGGTGGCCAATTCATTGCTGAACTTTCTGGCCATTGTACAGTTGGTTGGAGTTGGGGAAGCTGTTGACACGTAGTCAATCGGATATCCTGCATTTATATATATGCCATATAAAGCCACAGTTAAAATTAGTATCAAAAGAGATAATATGTCATGCTTCAACTGTTAAACCAAATCCTAGGCAGCAGAGGACAGGAATGAGTCCTAGCAGCAGAGCGGCAGTTTACCTCAAATCTGCCCACAGCAGTATTGGTGCTAGCCACTGCGCAAAGTACAATCAAAGGATGTTAGGTCTGACCTGGCTTGGCATTTTGTATGTTCCTCTACCAGTTATTTGCATGGATCCTTGGGCGTACAACTTCCCCTTGCCAGAGTCCATGGAGTTGCCGCAGAGAGTGGAAGTGATCACTGCACTGCCACTCATTCCAGTATTAACACACCTACTACAGCAGCTCTCGAGGAATGTCTAACTAATCTGATCGTGCTGACCTGCTGAACTTTCCCAATTCCTTTCCTCTGGACGTGGCTGTCATCTGTACCACAGAGTCAGTACAGCTACCTTTAAAGTACTGCTCCTTGGAGCTGTAAATCCCAGCTGATACTCTGCAAGCTTATATCTATCTGTTCAGCCTACTTGATCCTAGTGTAAAGAGATGACAGTGGTGGTGGTGCAGAGAAGGAGAACAGCTGTTTCATTGTCCATCTGTCTATTCTGTCGACTGGTCTGCTAGTTGAAGGCTTCTCAGCAGAAAATTGTTAGTATTTGTGGCATAAAGCCTTCCTCCCATGTGGGGATCTCAACGCATTTTCTGAAGAAGATCTGAGTGCAGTTGTGGTGGGTCACTGTGGAAAATATTTTAATAAGGAGACAGTGATTTTAAGCAAAATCTAGATGGAATTTAACCATTGGCCTTGGCTGTAGTCATGTGCTAGCATGAGCAACCACTGTACACCATCAGCACACACCATGATATTAGTATGCACTGCCTTAATACCACCTGTATTGCATGGCTTGTAAGAGCTCCTTCCTACGGAGATGTGTAAGAGCGTAACACCCTCAGCAAATCTTAGTATACCATCTAGAAAGATGAGTATTGTACAGGTTCAAGATCAATAGCTTTGTTCAGATGGAAGAATACTATAAAGACGTGAAGAGGAGTGAGGCTGTCCAACCTCCCCTTGAACAGGAACTCTGTGTAGCATGCCATGATCAATGAGAAGGGGCTCAACTGATACTGCAACAGCTGTGGCTGCCAACATCAGAAGGGATGAAAGATTCCTATAATTTCCATCCTTCACAAAATAAACCAGCTGACCAGCCTTGAGTCTCCGTGCATTTCTTACTGAGGTCCCAAAAGAACTGGTACCTCCTTGGTACAATACAGTGGCTAACCTGCTCTCCTCAACAGGCCTTTTCCAGTGTCAGCCCACACCTTGTCATCAGTAGTGTCACCTAAGATTTCATTGGTCAAGAAGGCCAGGTCCTGCTTCACCACTAGCCCACAACTGCAATTCCCACCTACGTGGGGCAAGCTGCACCTCATTAGAAAATCATAGAATCATAGAATCGTCTAGGTTGGAAGAGACCCTTGGGATCATCAAGTCCAACCATCTACCCTACTCTACAAAGTCCTCCCCTACACCATGTCCCTTAGCACTGCATCTAAACAGCCCTTAAACACAGCCAGGGATGGTAATACCAGACCTGAGGCACACATGGCACCAGAGACAGTATTTCACTGCAACAGAGGAGGAAATTCTGCACCTGCAGCAGGTAGTGTGTAGGTTTCCTGTTCTCTGGAAAATTGTGATATTCCACTTTCTTCACCCTGCCCCTCACATGGCTATTTGCACCAACACAAAGCAGGCTGTGAAATACATATGCAATACATATACCCATGTAGACACAATGCAAAGATTAAAAATTTCAGAGCGACTGAAGGACTAGGTACATACTTTGACACCTTTCAGCATGTTGCAGGTAACCTAAATTGCATTTATATTCTTACTTTGTTGCTGGAGTAGTACTACAGACAAGAAAACGCTGGCACGCTTGCTTAGAGTTGTTCCCTCTGGGGCAGTCATGGGAAGACTACTGTATTTGCATTGCTTTCCTTGGCTGCCAGGTGTAGCAGCAGAGATAAGCTCCCGTGAAACAGGAACGGCAGTGAGGGTGTTCTGCCTCATGCCAGCTACCCATGAGCCAAGACTAAAATTCCAGTTATACAACTGCAATCCTCTTGTGTAGCGCAGGCTGTACCTTCTAGCTGGTGCACGACAATAGACAGTCTCCCTTTCCAAATCTTGATATAGCCAGTGCTCCCTAGGTGAAGCAAGTATTGTCCTTCCATCAATATGCTGACTGAACTGAAAATAAAGAACTGAATCAACTTAAAAAACATGAAAAAGGATCTGTGGGGACTTGGTCCCTCTGAGGAAGCGAAGATGGTGCCTTCCAGTGCTGGTTGCTAGCAGGATACAGGGTCCTGGGGGAACTGCTGGCCCGCTTACATGCAAAGCAATTGTCATCTGGCTGATTTTTCATTTCAGCTGTGAAACTGCTCCATTGTAAAGCCATTTCATCAAGCGGGAGAAAGCATCCCAACAAAAGAAGATCAATTTGTTTCCTTAGGCACAATTTACTCTTTCCCATTTCTGGGCTTTGTTGTATTCTTACATGACAACCTGAGAGGGCTTTTGATGTGAGCACTAGCCAAATTCGGAGATGAGACTCAAAAACCTGGGAAAGTACAAAGAGAATCCAACATTGTGTGACATTCACTTCCTCTCCTCCCCATAAGGCACACAGTAGCCCATCTTCTTCTATAGTCTGCTGGGCTGGATGCTGAACTCACTTCAAAGCTGTGCTAATGTAGACTCTTTCCAGCAACTTTGATGGCAACTGTCTGGATTTAAGCCAACACAACCTAGATTAGAATAAGTCTCACCTCCTCATCCATATGTAATATATAAATTCCCTCCTACCATTTTTGAATTTTGTCCTGTTGTGTAGGTTGGCAGCTAAGGGAGCCTCTCTAAGCATAAAACCAACACCAAAGAGGCAAATAACAAGAAAGCCTATAAACCCAAGTCTTGACAAGAATGCTCAGATGAGAGAACACTTTCTCGGCGTGCAAGTCACCCACCAGAAGACATGAAGAAAACCAAGAGATTGACTTTCTTACATCAATCCCTCATTGCCACTGAACAAAGCCCACCGAGTCATTTCATGCCTTACCCAGGTTGGAATTCATCCGCTTTTTGATACATTGGGGATCACTTAGAGACTGCCCTACTGTACAACTGGGAATGCCTGGGGTTCCAGATCAACTAATACTGGATACAGAACAGTTGTTTGGAGTATTTCCTAAGCCATTACCAACAGACAAGTAACGGATGTGGAACTGAATAACAAGGAGAGCTGAGGGCTGTCAGGGGAATTAGTGACTGGTATGAAGAATCACCCAGCCTCTCCACTACTCCAGAAACATTAAATATTAAGCATTAAAAATTGTGCACTTCTCTTTATCTGGTTAGTTATTTCTTTCCCCTCTTCCTGTCTTTTTTGTACTGCCCTTAGATGAAGGCAAAAACCTCTTCTGAATAGAAATGAAATGCCCTTGCCTTTTGCTTGTGTTTGCACCAGGGAAGATATCCACAGCTAACATGATACAGCCATTGTAGTAAAATTCAAGGCAGATGAACATCACCACACAAAAGTAGCACGGTCGGCACGCCTCACGGTAGTAGCAGCCAAGCATGCCATGGCAACCAGCCAACCGATGACACTGGCTAGGAGCCAATTTGATTTATTTTTGGCAGCCTGACACCACGTACTACTGTGCCAGTCTTCGATCACAGAAACGATATGAGATGACCTTTGAAAGCCAAGGGGATGACTTTCGGGAGAAGGGGACTGATGAAGCTGAAAGAGGATCTGTCCCCAGGCTAGAAGAGTACTGGAGTGGCAGATGTTTGGTAGCCCTCCCTCTTTCATGAATGACCAAGCCATCGCAGCCATGTCAGCAACCACCAGTGCTGTGTTTGCTGGGAGATGACTGGGAGGAAGGCTGAGATGTGGCACATGTCTTTAAGTCTATGGAAAGAGTAAGTACCGAGAGACAAACAGAGAGGTTTAAAGAGATGAGAAGGAACAATAAGATAAAGATGGAAAAAGAAAACATAGCCTTTCTGTCAGGAAATATTTCCTGTCTGTGGGAACTTTTATACTGTGACGATGCTCTTTTGTGGAATATTCTTTAAGGAGAAAGCAGCTTCTTACTATTCTGGACATTGTGCTATAGAGTGTATTGCGGAATACAACCCAGCAGCCTCAGAGAGATGGAAAAGAAGGCCTGTTTAATCTTTTTTGCATTTCTTTCTTGGATGGCTCTGGGGGCACTTACCCAGCTGTTCGAGTTTGTGACTGGAAGGCTGATATCATACTGGAATAGGAATTTAGAAAAAAATCTATATTCATTAACATTTTAAAAAGACTATCAGTTTGACTGGGGCCACACACCTTCCATGTTTGCTTTCTGCAAACATTGGTAAGCTTGAGTATTACTGCATGCATACTGAGTACGTATAAATAGATGCACATACTGGCCTTGAACAGCCAAACAATCACTGAAAACTCATTTTTAAATATATATTTGATTGCAGATTTTCCATCTTATATGTGCCTTGATATTTACATAAGTAACAGTATCATATGCAAATGCACATTAAACCATGCATTTAAATGGCCACTTCAAATGTGGTGGCCGTGAATGGTCAGCCACTTCAAATTATGTTAAATCCAACAAGAGCACAGGGAAGATATCTGAAAATATTTTAGAGTACTGCATAGAAATAAACAATTCTTTTTGAGTCTGGTGACTCAAAACAAGTAAAATTAAGTAAATTAAATAGCCTGCTACTATGAATTCCCTACCTCTATCCATTATAGCAGATTTATCTGACTAAAAATAGAATGTTAATTCAAAGCAGAATCACTATTCCCATTTCGGAATAAGGCATTCCAAGTCTTAAATAAGAGTTAATTAGCTCTCATTATCCTGTGCACAGAGGACCACACAACACCAAGTCACCCTGTCCTATTTTTGCCACTGATATTTACACCTTTGCCCAAGCATAAAAGCAATGCAAGTACAGCATGCAACATACCAAATCAGATTTCAAAAATCACATGACATTTATTTTGCCACTCAACTCATCACACAAAGTAAGAACAAAGGGCTGGAGACCTGGACAACAAAACCCCAACTTGGACAATGCAATTTCAAAGCTTATCTCTAGAAATGTTTAAATGAAAAGAGGTAAAACCAGCAACCCTTTGTTGTTGTGTACATTCATTTTACACTCATGCTCTGGAAGGCCACTCCCCTTGTCCATACCTTACATCATAAATGTTTTGCATGAGCTCCTCTCTCAGTACTTATCTGCCTTTTGGATATCTGTTTTTTCCTATCATCTGTCCACTTTGCTGAGCAGGAACAGAGTTGCCTGAAGCTATGAGTTAGCCATGAATCTTGGAAGTCTAATTAGAGAGCGGGAATTGTAATTTGTGAAAGAGAAGTAGTGGACCAAATGAAATGATGGAGAAACATCAGTAAGTGCAACACTGGGTGCTGAGGCTCTGTAACTTTTACATAATATCAAGGTGATATGCCGCATTTTTGCCTCAACAAGCTAATGAACGCAGAATGTCCTGTACAACAATGTCTCATGAATGTGGAGGCCAGTTATGCTTGGCACTGCCTATTGATTGAGTTTCATGTTGTGCCCACCTCTGAAGTTACCTTTTTCTTTAATTTATGTTCTCTTTCTTTGATAGCATAAGGAAGGTAAAGAACAAGAGCAAAAGTATCCTATGGTCTTTGATGCATTTTCTACCCAGCTCAGTATCACAATTCAAAAATGGCTCTTCTTTATGGTTTGGAAACACTATGCCTCTGTCAAAAATGCTCACTTTTGCCTCTCAAAACTTTTCACCTCTTCCCAGGGGAACTAGTTAAGCACAGTCACACTCAGTCAAGAGCAAAGAATTGAAAACACCTCCTAGAGTGACTGTTTGCATTCAACTCTCTCTTCTGTCCTCCCTCACTGAGCTGTCAGGGTCTTTAATCTTCCCTTTCCCTACCTGATCCTCTTACCATGTGGGTCTGACCCAGCTGACATGGCTAAAAGCTTCATGCAAGTATGGCTGTCAGGGGCTACTCCAAGTACACAGGTCAGAAGTATTGGTGTGAATGAAACAATAAGCAATGCTGATAATAAGATGTTTCTGACCAGGATCTGTTTGTACCACGCATCTCATTCATGTACAAGCAAATGGAAGAAACACTATTTTGGCTCCTTCCTGACCATCCCACCAGCAAGGCTAAATGGCCTCCTGCAGTATGAGAGGGCTTCTGCCTCGTGAGATTTTCACCTCAAGTTGGCAGCCTCCAGTGAGTTAGTATCAGCTTGGACTGTTTTGCTGCCCCACCGGAGCTGCCTGTGCTGGTGTGACTGGGAAGGCTCATCTCCCCCTTTAGCATATACAGAGCTTGGGGAGCTCTCCCAGGCTCCTTCAAGCCTCATAGCTGGCTGACACTCTCCCACCACCATGGGAAAAAGGGCTGGATGGCACCTCCTCTTAGAGGATCAGGAGCCTCAAGAGGAGGTGCAGTACTTCCAAAAGCTGCTGGGAAGCAGGGAAGAGGCTATTTAGCAAGAATACGCAATGCCTCCCAACCCCTAACACCCAGCAAGGGGATTTCCTCCTCAGCCCTCAGTCTAACCCTACACCAGCCTTTGCTGGCCAACCTCAGATGCATCCCCAAGAGGCTGAGGGAGGCATCCATTTCTGGAGAGGCCCGTTCCCTAGCAAGGTACTCACTCACCTGTCTTCTCTTCGGTTTGGCTGCTCTCCACTGTCTCCATTTGGGGTTGCGCTGTTGCCTTGGCAGTAGCATCCTCTGCAGCAGGGGTGGTGGTGGCAGTGGTGTCAGCAGCAGGCACGTCGGCTTGTTTAGGCTCCTCTTTGTCTTGGGCTTCGTCAGCCTTCAAGGACGGCGAGTTATCAGTGGAAGCTTTAGTGGCACTTTCCGTTTCGGCGGCGGCAGCAGCAGGCTTCTCCTCCGAGGAGGCAGCAGGGGTGGCAGCCTGTGGGGCTGGCTGCTCTGAGCCCGTGTCGGCGGCTCCGTCCCCTTTTTTCTCCTCCGCTGGCGCGCTGCTGTCTTTGCTGCCCTCCTCCAGCTGGGCACTGTCAGCGGCGGCCGCTTCTGTGGCAGTGGGAGCCTCGCTCTCTTTGTTCTCGGCCGCTCCGCCAGCAGGGCCTTCCTCCTTCTTGTCGGCGGCATCAGCCTCGGATGCCGGGGCATCTCCCTTCTTCTCCCCCTTGAGCTTTTTCCTTGTTATGTGTCCGCGGAAGCTGGCCTGGATTTTGGTGGCTGCCTTATGAGCTTTATCTTCTGGTTTGATGCCATCTTGCTCGATCTTTTGGTCCCCGTCCTCATTTTTTTCAACCTTTAAAGAACAACAAGGGAGGAGGGCAGAGGAGAAAACAGGGAGAGAAATTAAGATTTCTCCAAGTGCAGCCCAGGCTCTGGTTTCACTGGCAACGTCCCACCTTCCCCTCCTGCTAACGAGTGACAAGTTTCAAAGCAGCCTTTCCATTTGGTGTGAGTTTGAAGCCAGGTGGCTCTAATTTCATCCTAGGGCTGGACAGACACAGGGGGTTTGTAAAAGGAATTTAAAGCACCTCATCATCTCTGTCAGTGATGCTGAAAGCACCTTGGCTGTGTGGAAAGGCTTGCACCAGCTGGGTTGTCTCTATTCCCATGATTTATTTTCCCATCCATTTTGAAATATACCAATTTTTTCCCCTACTCATTTTCAAAACACTCTCCTGAGAGGGATTTTCACAGTCTTTGCAAATCCACCTGTGCCTTTAAGCCTTTGTTTCTTTTTAATGACACCTTGTTTCACAGGTGTGGGACTCTAATGACACCAAGTGTTCTGTCCTTTATATCTTTTTTGGCTCAGGATTGCCAACAGAGAATAGCATTGCTGCCTGCCCCACTGCAGATGCGTGCTGTCAGACATGGACAGATATTCACAGGTTACACTCCTCACAAATGCCCTGCCCACAACCACTCCAAGCACTTTGCCTCTGTCCCCCACTCACTGTTTCAATGAAGGAATAACAGGCAGATAGGTATCAGTCTTTCCAATTTCAGCGGATTATTATTATTTCAATGACTATCGGGGGAAATTCAGCTTTGCAACAAGAGAACTGGCATTCCCCATGTTTTTTAGACTTAAGCTGTGCATTAAAGTCATAAATAGGACCAAACAGAGCCTGTGCCTTATGCTGGTCTGCTGCAGCCAGATAATGCTCAGCTTGTAAATCCCCACTGAATCTATGGGATGTACAATGCTTCACCCCAGTAATTTAGCAGCTCTTGGGAAAGTAGCAGCTCAGGTGCATATTGATGAAAGGACACTGCTCTATTAATATTCCCACTGGGAAGCATTCAAAAGAGCTCCTCGGAAGCAGAGCCACTGGCCTCTTTGCTGTCTGCACCTGGTTTCCAACACTGACTCGGGTCACAAAAGAAAGAAAACGAGCTGGCTGAGAAAAATAGCAGGTTTTTTTTTTTTTTTTTTCCTGAGTGGGAAGAGGAAACCACTCCTGAGGCCACTGCAACTGAGAGGTGCCAACTGGGGAAAGGCCCAGGACCAGAGGAGCAGAGAGAGGCGACAGCCTATAAATACATTCAGAAAGAGTGCAGCAGGAATAAGGGAGAAGCAGCCACTGCAGCAGGCACACCTGGCACTGGGAAGACCATGCCTGTGAAGAGGGGGAGACAAGACTGGACACACTGGCAGTCATCACTGGGAAACAGACTGGAAGTGACCATTTCCACAGCGTGGGACAGGGTCAGGCATACACGTGTGAGCGAAGCTGTGCCACTGAACCAAACCCTTGGCCACTGGCACACCAGTGATGGTACCCACTGTCTCCCCCTGCATCCCCAGTGAGCACAGGATCTCCCACCCTAGCACCGGTGACCACCTGGGATCGTTCCCCAGGTGAACAGGGGCGAGCTTGAGTGGGTATGGTGGCAAGGAGCAAGCAGCCCCAAACCATCAAGGAAAAGGGCTGCTCCACACAGGTGTGCAGGGGTGAAGATGGGCCTGTATGCTGCAGGAAATAAGTCTGGGAGTGAGACTAGGTGCCAGTGATGCCTATGTGAGTGAAAACGCCTGTGAATGAATATGCAACCCATATTAATACACAGAATTCAGCACGAGGGGTCTTCGTGCTCCTGACCATGCCCGGGGACAAAACGTTTGATGTCCCTATCACAGGGGCACAGCTGAGCACTTAGGTCTACACTTCCCCAAGTGCATTAAGTGACACGGTACGGAAGGTGGGCTTTCACGTTCATCTGGGCTTGTCAGAGAGCAGGTTATGGTTATGTGTAAAGACGATGCAGACATTACATGCCGTAACCACTCATGTCTGTCTTTTGCTTGCAGAGCTAACTCTGCACTACGTTATTCAGCATCTGGCATGAGCTTTCCAGCCTATTTCAGCACAAGGGGATGGAAACAGTACCTTTAAACTAGCACGTCCACACAACAGCTGCAATCCAGCCCGGGCAGTGCAGGGCTCTGCACAGGCTCACCCATCCTGCTCCTCAGCAAATTTTGCAGCTTTCAGTAAGTTCCCGTGTTGCTGTGGCAACATAACTACTGATACCTGGACTAACTGGTTTAAGGAGAGTTTGAGTAGGCTTGCATTACACTGTAGCCACAGCAACATGAAGATAGACTAGGTACTCATAGACTAGGTACTCCTTTACAGCACCATGTAACACTTAGATGCCCTAGCTTTGACTCTTCTCCCTAAGGACTGTGGCCAATTTCAAACAGCAGCAGGCTTGGGAGGCTGGAAAGACAATTTAGACATAACTATGAGACCCTAAGGTCCAGTCCCATATGCCTGACTCCTGCAAAACTATTAGTGAATGTAACAAAATTGTTAATCCCTGGACAAAGATGAAAACCATTGACTGAAGGGAGATCTCTCTTGCCCCCGGCCTTGCTGCTCTCACATCCAACATACCTCCTGCACCAACGAGGACAGCTATTATGAAGCTGCCCTGGCAGGGCCTCAGGGCTGCCACCGAGTGCCAAAAGTACGAGAGGACCAGTGAGAAAAAGATGTCAATGCCCATTGAGGTGCTCTGCAAAGGGTACCCTTCTGAGTTCTCGACATACCCCAACTTCTGCCGCTCACTGAGGTTTGATGATAAACCAGACTACTCATACCTGCAGCAACTCTTCCACAACCTCTTCCACCGCCAAGGCTTCTCCTACGACTATGTCTTTGAGTGGCTCCTGACTCCAGAGGAATTGCCCTGTTACCTGGGCTATGCAGCCCTGCGAAGGCTTACCTCCTCCCCACTGCCAGCAAGAGGCCAGGGCGCAGCGAGCCACAGGGTTGGCTCACCTGCTATTCTGACAGATGAACTCGCAGAGGGCCGTGACCCTCAGCCAGCCCTTTACCTGGCAGGGAATTGGAGAGCACTTTTCCTCTCCAGGGAGGTCAGACTGAGACCTCTCACTCGCACCCACCTCATTACAGAGCTAAGGCAGTCCTTTGCTAGGCCGATGACATCATTGTCCTCTTATCCCAGGTGGGATGACATCAGTTTGAGTCCTTGCCAGATAGCACGGTTTGCAGCCGCAAAATGTATTTGCAACAGGGTGCTTTCAGCATAATTTCAGATATAAAAGATAAGAAACACGAGGTTGGGCCAGAGGTGGAGTTTAAGGTCATAGATGAAAGAAATGTACTAATAGTTTGTCTGTTCCAACTGTGGCCCTCAAGAATCCCATTTCTGTTCAGTCCTTCCCCGCTGAAGCGTCCCAGGCATTTGAAATTACTTATTTTCAGGCTACTGGCCTGCAGCTACTCCTGGGGTAGGACACGGTATCCATCTAGTATGTGTGTCATGTTGTATAACAATGGATTGGGTGAGAAACAGATTGTTTGAAACTTCTGTTCACACACACAAAAAAGACAAGAGCTCTTCATCTGTGGATTACGCACACAGCAGATAAACCTTAATTAAGGAAGCTGCTCAAAAATAACCTGTATACAGTGAAGCTCCTGGAAAGCAATTTATCTTCCTTGGAAAGCTAAAGGGGTGAGTCAGCCCTGCCAGGATGTATTCAAAAGCATCTCAGTGGAAAACAAGAAATCTATCTGTCTTACCTGGGACTGTATTACCCTGGGAATTACAGACCAGTTAGTCTCACCTCTGTCCCTGGGAAGGTGATGGAGAGACTCATACTAGATGTCATCTCCAAACAAGTTGAAGAGTGGGGGGTTATTGGAAGTGGGCAACACGGGTTTACCAAGGGTAAATCATGTATGACCAATCTGATAGCCTTCTATGATGCCATGACCGGTTGGTTGGATGAGGGGAGGGCAGCAGATGTCATCTACCTTGACTTCAGCAAGGCTTTTGACACTGTCTCCCATAACATCCTCATTGGGAAACTGAGGCAGTATGGGCTGCATGAGGGGACAGTGAGGTGGATTGAGAACTGGCTGTGTGACAGGACCCAAAGGGTAATTATTAATGGAGCAGGTTCAAGTTGGAAGCCTGTAACCAGTGGAGTCCCCCAGGGGTCAATACTTGGACCCGTGCTGTTTAATATATTCATCAGTGACCTGGACGAGGGGACAGAGTGTATCCTCAGCAAGTTTGCTGATCCTCTCACTCACACCCACCTCATTACAGAGCTAAGGCAGTCCTTTGCTAGGCCGATGACATCATTGTCCTCTTATCCCAGGTGGGATGACATCAGTTTGAGTCCTTGCCAGATAGCACGGTTTGCAGCCGCAAAATGTATTTGCAACAGGGTGCTTTCAGCATAATTTCAGATATAAAAGATAAGAAACACGAGGTTGGGCCAGAGGTGGAGTTTAAGGTCATAGATGAAAGAAATGTACTAATAGTTTGTCTGTTCCAACTGTGGCCCTCAAGAATCCCATTTCTGTTCAGTCCTTCCCCGCTGAAGCGTCCCAGGCATTTGAAATTACTTATTTTCAGGCTACTGGCCTGCAGCTACTCCTGGGGTAGGACACGGTATCCATCTAGTATGTGTGTCATGTTGTATAACAATGGATTGGGTGAGAAACAGATTGTTTGAAACTTCTGTTCACACACACAAAAAAGACAAGAGCTCTTCATCTGTGGATTACGCACACAGCAGATAAACCTTAATTAAGGAAGCTGCTCAAAAATAACCTGTATACAGTGAAGCTCCTGGAAAGCAATTTATCTTCCTTGGAAAGCTAAAGGGGTGAGTCAGCCCTGCCAGGATGTATTCAAAAGCATCTCAGTGGAAAACAAGAAATCTATCTGTCTTATCTATCTGACATGCATGTATGACATCTTGGTTACAGTATTGTGGCTTCTGGAATAAAGTGACTATTACTACTAGTGTTTGTACAGAATCTAGAGCTCCCAGCCAGGAATCAGGTATATCTGGTAAGGATAGGTTTCATATATTAGTATTCCATCACAGCTCTGCTTCATTTACACGTTTATGTGTAAAGGAAACTCATATTAGTGCTTCATATTGACATATTCACAATATTTTAAGTGTGCATGCAATGTGTTGCCATTTTACAAAGAGCAAATGCCCTATGGTTCATTTAGAGTGAAACAAATCATAGATCCTTCAATGGCAGAAGGACTTGAAATCACTTAGGCTGATGGATACACAGCTATACATATAAGAGGACATACACAACATGTCCAATTTTTTGTTCGGAACATCCCCAGATACCCACTGAAGCCTGTGAGCAAAACTTTGCCCTTATGAAGCACGCTGTTAAGGTTTTATGTCTCTACCTACACAGCATACAACATCCAAGCCTGGAGGGATGATCCTCTCACCATCTCCATCTGCTTGTCTGCCACACCTCCAGGTTTCTAGGACATCCCTTCCCAGGCAGACTGTTCCTGTAAGTGAGACTTTCCTTGCTGTCACATAGCTGAGAGAGTAGGAGATGAGAAATGGATGTTTAAGACACAGGTAGGGAGGAGGTTAGTTTTTAGGCATCCGGAATGTGGAAATTGCAAGGAGCCATGACTCCAAGATTTCTAATCTCTGGTCCCCTTTCCACCTTCCATCTCCAAACCCACAGCTTACAGGGGGATCAAAATATGGCAATGAATGAAGAAAGTGTTACTATAACCTCCAGGCCCTTCTAAATGTCCCATGTACTAGGGGGGAAGGTGAAATGGAGAAACTAGACATTTTCCAGATGTTCCATGTGTTTTTAGCCACACATAGGCAAAGAGCAAGAAAGGAGGGGACTAAGTGCTTTGGTCGTGGCTTGCTGTTTGTCCACTTGTCTCTTGTGGTGCACTTCATTGCCTGGCCTTGGAAAAATAATCACATAGTTTTGTATTTTGGATGCTGGGATCAAGAAAGAAAATTAAGAAAGAACTTACTGTTCCATGGAAAGGTCTTTCCATATAATAGAGCCTCCTTTGCCCTCTGTAACTTTCCCTTTCCTGGGGTTTCTTTGCCCATCAATATATAGCATGTCAGCCTCCTTAATATTCATCTAGGTTCAAGCTGCTATACTCTCAGTCATCACCCACTCCTTTGCCGCTCCTTTCCATCCTTAGATAGGAGCTCCTCTTTAATGTGACACCAAATCCCAGAGCCTTTGATTCACATTGCTGTCTCCTGGTGTTCTGAAACCCGTGTGCAAGGAGTTCAGATTTAGGATTTACACAGCTTTCACCAGAGAAGCCATCAATGCTGGCCAGAGCCTGGATGTAAGTAGGACCAGTGACAGTTATCAGCAACTCAATTCACAATCCAAGGGAAATACGGGACTTGATTATTAAGGAAAAAAAAACTAAAAAACCACCCACGTTCTCCATGCAAAAATACAGGGACCCTAAGTCATTCCTTTCTCATGATACCTGCACTAAGGTACATGTGGAAATCTTCCCTTCAGTTAGCTAGCTGAAGTCGTGCTGAACCAGCTAATTGCCCGTGATCCTTGTGGGGTTAAGACATACCTCAACCCATGCTCCAATCTTGACCAGAACACAACATGTATGTTCCTACTGATGTTATTCAAGGTCACTTATTTAGACTCACAAAGAAATTTAGGCACCTGACTTCCATTGATTCCACAGGACTGAGTCACCTCAATGCTTTTGTGGGCCTGGCTCTACATGACCTGATTTGTCTCAGAGACGGCATTTAAGGAGCAGAATGCATTAAAAAAGAAGACCAGCTGTCTCCCCAGAAGGAGTGTAGCATGGACACATGAGAGAGAGAAAAGGTTTTCACGCCTTGTGAAGTGAAGAAGCAATTTAGCACAGAGAACAGCTTTTTTTAACCCAGTTAAATGGTGTGAAGACACCTGGCTAGAGGATGACATCTCTCAGCACAACCTGTCTGCAAGGCGAGGAAACAAACAGAGTTCCTTTTTTTTCCCAGGATAACTATGGTGATAGTGGATAAAACACCCTTGAGAGAGAAAAGGTTAATTCATCTCTCTGAAGGCTTATGCAGGATAGTTCCCCAGGGTATAACTAGTAGGGTTTCAGCTCTCCAGTTTCAAATCCTCTAACAATGGAGTCTTCATCCTTTCCTCTACAAGATCCTCTCACATGTTGGAAATTTCTCCTCTTTTTTATGGTGCCTGGAATTGAATAAGCTAATGATGATCAGGAAGATGGATGTTCATGGATGTTATTCATTTGTGTACAGTGATTGAGAGGTACAAACTAATCTAAGCTAGACATATTTAGATATTTCCAGTATGCCTTCTCAATAATTCCACTATACTCTCCTCACCTTTTTTTTCTGACTCTCCCTTCTGTTTGTCACCCTGTTTCTATTAAGCTGGTGGTCAACCGTGGTGTCATCTACCACCTTGAAACTCCTATAACTCCAGTGTTTAAATGGAGAAAAGCACTCAGTACTGCCTATGCTGCCTTTGCAGGCTGAGTGAAAGAAGTAAGAGCCTTGCTGATGCAAAGTGGCTGATGTCCAGGACTTGTGCTTTCTGGAGGCTTTTCTGATGGCTTGTGGATGTCATTGGGAAAAAGCACTTGTCTTGCATCTGATCTGGGCTCTGTGCAGGACTTCAGTGGTTGTGGGGCACAGGATGCATTCACTCACGTTTCAACTCAAAGCACCCCGTCTCAGAGACAGAAGGAGGTTGCAGCTTGCCAAGCAAAGCTTTTATAGCTAATGTCAAGGGCATGTGTATATCCTGGGGTACAGCCTAAGTGTGTGAGAGCAGTTGAGGGCACACCGTCTGTATGGACTTCGCATGTTTGGCACGATCAACATCTATAGTCTTGCTTCAGGTTGGATCCTGGCACATACTGTGCTGTCAGTTGTGCATAGTCTCCTTTCTGGAGGGAAATACAGAAGGAGCCAGCCAGCAGGCATTCAGATCAAGGGACCAGAGCCTGGAGAGGAAGCAGGAAGGTATCCAAGTTGACTGTGTAAATCCACTCCCAAAATAGAACATGTTGAAGAAATTCATCAAAAAGACCATGTGAAAAATCTCCCTTGAACTCTGCTTTGATTAGAAAAGTCCATTCAAAGAATGGTTTCTGCTGCAGATGGGCTTAGACAGAAAAGCGAGCTTCGATGTCACTGGACTAAAGAAATTTCATCCAGGCTCAAACTACATGGTTTTTGTGGTCCTGTTTGGGGCAGTTCAGGCTAAGATGGTTGCTGCTATGTGACTTATTTTAAAGTAATACTTCAGACTCTGGATCCCATGGTGCACTGACCATGAGCAGGTAATGAAACCCTGATTATCTATCTCTGTCCCTCCCTGCTTTTTCTCTTTCAGTCTCTTGTTTTCTTGCTTGATTAGTTTTGGACTCCACCAAATAATTTCAGGGAATTGTTATTAACGTCTGGTGGCTCAGAGTGCCTGCCCCCATGAGGGCTGGACACATCTCCTTCTGTTCTAGCTGCAGATGAGGGCCAGAGGCTAATTTACAGCTCAGACTTGCTTCCCTGAGATCTGGTGCAGGCAGCTGCTGAGCCTCCCCAGAGTCCAGGGTTATGCAAGGTCTCTAGAGCCATTTCCACAAGAAGCAGCGGCTTATGTCCTGCAGCTCCTACCCCATTCCCTCCATGGGAACACAGGGCTGCACCTCAGCTCTGGTGATGGGAAATAGCTCTACTTCTCCTCAACCTGAGTAAACTGCAGGCAGGGATACTACAAGCCCTTCCACTGCTGGTGTCCGAGGTTACCTTGACCTTTTCAGGTTGCAGCTAGAAATTGTGAAGAATTTCATGCTGGGGACATCAGCCTGTGGGCAACTAGGCTGTGTCCCTGTCACTATCTCAGCACCCGATTGTGCTCCTTGCTGGCTTGCCCGGGGTTTTTGCAGCCAGCAGAATAACAATGAAAGGCTCAAGCCCCAAGTCCATCCAGTCTCTGAGCCTTCTTTTTAACTTGCCTGTTAACCTTGAACCTCCTCTGGTACCTCCTTCTGGCAGTGACTGCCAACACCGTGAAATCTCTCAACCTAGTGATGAGAGAGAGCTAAGCACCAAGTAGCTCCCTCCCTGCTTGATGGTAAGCTCAGGGCTGTATTTGTTCTATTATTATGATTATTTTAGTTTATGTAACTGGAAATGGGGGCAATTATCTTCTGAGAAAGCATTTGCAAGTTCATTAAAGTCAAACAAACATCCCCAGCAATTAGGGAAAGCAAGACACAGACTAATTCCCAGTGGCTTGGGAAGCTGCTTAGAGGGTGGGCTTTGCTATTGCAGCAGAGTCCCAGGCTTTGCCACTGCAGAGGTGGGCAGGGAAGGGGAGGCGTGGGGCTAAAACCCAGGGTGGGTAGAAGGGATACTTGGAAGGAGCTGGTCTGGTAGGGTGGAAGGCTAGGGGAGAGGAGAAGACAGAGCTCAAGGCAGAGAAGGAAAGGAATGAGAGTAGAGGAGAGGGAAGAACAAAGGAACCAAATGGAGAGGAGAAAAGGTGTAGAGAGAAGTAAGAGTTGTTCAAAGCCAAGGCACTGAATGAAAGAGATGCAAATAAATCAGAGGCTCAATGACAGAGACATGATACAGAGGAAGGGAGAATGCAGGAGAGAGAGAGGAAAAATCACTGATCCACATCCGAAGGGCGTGACAACGGGAAATGCCAAGAAAAAACAGGCAGCTAAACAGCTGAGCAGGGTCTCCTGGTGGCTCTGCATGACTGACTGTGCCACAGCTGAAAGAGGTGTTGGCAGTGCTCCCTCTGGCCCATGCCACCTTCCTGCACAACCCTGGCTGTCATTTCCATGAGCACTGGGCTAGCAGAGGTCCTGAGGACTCTGCATCAGCCTGCCTACAGTGCCCTGCTGGAGAGCTGGCCCTGTCAGTGAGCAGGCTGATTCAGACGTGGGTGAGTTAATTTGTGCCAGCTCCGAGCTGAGCCTTTCCTGCTTCTTCCCCATCCTGGACAGTGGAGGTGGAGTGAGATGGAGCAGCTTCTCCAAGGCAGCAGGGAGATGTGACAGGAAATTAAGGTTGTTCAGTCCTTCGCTTGTAGCTCTGGGTCACTTTACTTGTAAAATATAAAGGGTGATGCTTACCCTACCCTTGAAATCTAAACTTTTGCTGTGGTGTTGCAGGGCGGACAAGATGCTCTCTTGGATATCCTCTGCAATTTTCAAAGACCATCCTGTCAGTCATGCTCATGACAACTAAGGCTTCAATGAGGCCCATCTGAAGTACTGTGTTCAGTTCTGGTCTCCCCAGTTCAAAAAGGACCGGCAACTGCTGGGGAGGGTACAGCAGAGGGCTACAAAGATATTAGGGGCCTGGAGCATCTCTCTTACAAGGAGAGGCTGAGGGAGTTGGGTCTTTCCAGTCTAGAGAAGAGAAGGCTGAGGGGGGATTGGATCAATGCTTATAAATACTTAAAGGGAGGGTGTCAAGAGGATGGGGCCAGTCTTTTTTAAGTGGTGTCCAGGAATAGGAGAAGAGGAAATGAGCACAAACTTGAATATATGACGTTCCACCTAAACATGAGGAGGAACTTCCTTACTTTGACAGTGGCAGGGCACTGGAATAGGCTGCCCAGAGAGGTGGTTGAGTCTCCTTCTCTGGAGACATTCAAAACCTGCCTGGACACATTCCTGTGCAACCTGCTTTGGACTAGGGGGTTTGGACTAGATGATCTCCAGAGGTCCCTTCCAACCCCATATCATTCTGTGATTCTCTGAAATGCTTTGGCTGTGCACCAGCCTCCTCTGTCTTCCCTCCTTCTACAATGAACTTCTGCTCCACAGAGCATCTGGACAGGGATGTTTCTGCAGGATCTTTCACTCCCCACTGGTTTACACCTAGCACCTGCACGAAGAAGAAAAGATCTCTCTCTCCTCCCAAACTGCAGCTAATGCTGGGGTGAACTGCTACCTGTGCCCACAGTCACATAGAGCAGTTGAACTTTCAGCAGGGACAGGGGTGTGTATCCCACCTGAAATGACAGGGTGAACTCAAAGTTGCAACCAGAATTCTTGATCGGAATCTGGCAAGGACAGTAAAGTCAGTACTGCCTTTCTTACTGTTCATTATCCTCCTGGTCAGACCTGTGTCTTTGGTGTTTCTAATCTCCTGAAAATGAGCCTAATCCACAACACTACCGTTAGCCAACAGCTTTGCCATTCCCCAAAGAGCAGAATACAATCTTTCAAATCACCAGAGCTGCCCCCAGAAAAACCCAAGCAGCCAGAGTTGCAGGTCTACCTAATTTGATAAACTGGGTCTAAACCATCCATCTAAGATATCCTCTCTCATAACCTCTTCAGCTTTTGTTCCATCCAACATCCACACTGCACAGCTGAACTGTGTGTGTATCAGGATCTTTGTATCCCCAAAGAGCAGGAATCCATAGCAAAGGCTTCTACCTATTGGTATAGACTCCATCTCCTCACTGGGGTGGCTGGCTTTTTCTCAGCTTCTGGTTCTGTTGGGTTCAATGGGTCTCGGTGGCATGACCTCTCCTTACCAGCCGGGATTGGCTCTTCTGGCTCTGCTTCTTGCTCCATGGGCTTGCCTGACCCCACTAACACCAGCCTCAGCTCTACTGGGACAGGGTGTCCACCTTGCTGCTGGTGGCAGAGAATGATGGTGTTGAGTGCTGGCTCTGATCTTCACAGAAGCTCAGTTTGTTGATCTGTCTTGTGGATCTTCATGCCCATCTGGACTTGATTGACCCAGAGATTGCCCTCATGTCTACATATACTTTTCCCTCTGGCCTGCCCTTTCTCTCCACCCACCTTTACATCAGTGGTACCGTTGGTGCTAATGTGTCCTCCACAGATCTTCTGCAAGGTGGCTGATAGGGCTTTCACAACAGTATGTGTATGAACTCACCAAACGCAATAGGTAAGACATGGACCACTCTTATAGATCTGAATTCCTCACAGCAACAGTGTGTCTTGGATGACAGAGACCTTATAAAAACCTTCTGTGAAATCACTTTTGGCCTACATTTTTTCTTGTTCCTTTTATCTGTTTAAAGTACAACCAGAGAAAGGAGAGCGATCCTGTATCTCCTCCCTCCTTTGTCATTAGCTCAGATGAGAACAGGAAGAGTGAAACCTACTCTTAAGATATCAAATATAGGAGACAGGTCACTGGTCCCACTACGAGCTCTTAGACACTGCTGACTTACAGCAAAGTGTGAGAAGACCTAGATCATCCCTATTTCTCCTGAAATTTGTACAGCTTATTAACAAACAGTTGTTTCAAGATCTTATTGGAAATTCAGTGCCAAATGCAATGTTGGATGGTGAAAGTGGAGTGTAATTTCATCGATTTCAATCACATTTTCACTAGGGGTAACTTTTACAAGATCTCTGTGGTCTTCTGCTCCAAACAACTTGCAAGAGGAGACAGTGTTATGTTCCAGAAGGACTCTGAACCTAATTGAATTAGTATTTATAGTGTTGCAAGAGCCTCAAACGCATGGTGTTGTAGCAAGGTGTAAAGCATTGTGCAATATTTAAGCTGTGCTCTTATCTATTCCCTCCTGTCAGTTCAGGATGAGAACATCCTGAAAAGAAGCATAAGTGTCTGTCAGTACCTGAAATGGTCTCCAGGGGGGACCTATATGACACAGTTTCTTTCACCCAAGAATCTGGGTGAAACCTGCCTGCCTGAGACCATGCACAGTTTGTGTAACTTCAGGGCTTTCCAAGTTCCTTAAAACTGATGAATTGGGCCTGTGATTGCAGCTGTCACTCCTGAGTGGCACAGCGCCGAAGGCATAAATGTTGTGCCATACCCCTCTCCCATCCTTCAGGTAGGGTTGTCACTGCAGCACAGACATGGCTTTGATTGGAAAGATCCTTTGGGGCCACAGGCAGCTGAACACGAGACCCAGTAGCCTCAGGGCTTAATCACTTATTCTAGAGACTGGCACTGAGCTATGGGAAATGCACATGTGGCTTCAAGCCATTTTGTTTCCTACTTTCCTCCTCCACTGTATACAGCCCTATTGAAAAGGGGGGAAGGGGGAGGCAAGCCTGCAGTGCATGCTGCGATAGACCCTTTGTGGACACTGTTAAGTTAGTGTTATAAAGACCTCCAGCCAAAAGGAACATGTTGAATAGATGTGCTAGGAAAAAAAGCCACAACTGTTTGGATTTGCCACTTATGAGGGCTAGTATATCACTGCTACATTTAAGTAGTCACCCAGATCTTCTCTGAAGCTTCCTGCTGTAGAATAACTGTTCTTTCTTTCCATTTTTTCAGTCCCTGGGCTTCCCACCTTTAAGCTGTTATTATAACAGAGCTTCAATAAGCTTTAAACATCTTGGTCCTAAAGTCTTCTGGCTCTTTTCCATTCTTCACTCAGGAAGCATGGCAGTAGCCTCAAAGCACTGTGCATTGTAATGTGTTTTGGCCAGGCACACAGTTTGATCACTCTGTATCTGGTGAATCTGTAGCACAACCATACTGTACATCCAGGCATCCCTGGAGCTCTCCCTATGGAGGGTTTTACTCAGCAGCCACTCTGGCAGAGAAGTTGAGGGAAAAGGGACCCCTGGTGAGGATGAGGGGATGGCTGGGCAGGGTGCACAAAGCTCCTTCCACTTCTTTCTGCTCTCCCACAGGCTGAGGGAGGTGGGGTTGTTCAGCCTGAAGAAGAGGAGGCTCCAGGGAGACCTAATAGCAGCCTTCCAGTACCTGAAGGGAGCCTAGAGGAAGGCTGGGGAGAGCCTGTTTAGAAAGGCCTGCAGTGACGGGACAAGGGGCAATGGCTTCAAGCTGGAGTGGAACAGATTTAGACTGGAGATTAGGAGGGGGTTCTTCACTGTGAGGGTGGTGGAGCACTGGAACAGGTTGCCCAGGGAGGTGGTTGAGGCCCCTTCCCTGGAGATATTCAAGGTGAGGCTCGACGAGGCCCTGGGCAACCTGGTCTAGTTGGGGGTGTCCCTGCTGACTGCGGGGAGGTCGGACTAGATGACCTTTGGAGGTCCCTTCCGGCCTGGGCAATTCTATGATTCTATGATACAGAAAGAGTTTTTATTCTGAGAATGACTTGTGAGTTTCTGGAACAGGAACCTTCTTCCCTCAGGTTCCTGTGCAAACCAGACAGAAAGCATGGGGAGGTATGCACAGATGATTTGACACCAGAAAACGTGCAGTGTTTTCTCTTTTCTTAGTAAGGCCAGGTCACACTGCATAGCGTTCTCACACACTGAAGATTAAATAATTAGAAATCTCTAGGGTCCTCGAGGCCCTTTCTGCAGTAGGGCTGATTTTCTTCATCTTTAGCCCAACCTGCAAGAGCAGTGTTTTTTACCAGTCTTTGGATATTAGCCCCAAAGGTGATTCTCTGGCTTTCTCTGGGATTTTATTCTTCTGGTAAACTGAAGAGTTCCTCCCAGAGTTTCAGCCAGCCCCCTGTGCCTTGTTCATGTTGAGAACAGCTTGTTTTTCCTTTCTTAGTAAGACTCCTTCATGTATCAATAGCTCTCACCTCTCACAGCATCCTTCTTTGCCAGATCACTCTATCACTCTTCCTAGCCCTCTTTAGCCCTACTCGGAGATCTTACTTTGCTTACTGAACTGATATTTGTTCTACTGAGAAATGACTAAAATGCCTCTCCAGCTTTAATGAATAATGAAACACTATACTTACAAAAATAATAATTAGCAATATAGCTAAAAATAAATCAATGTGTGGATCAGACTCCCAAAGGCAGTAAGAAAAGCTGCAGCCATGAACATAGATGGTGCTGAAAATAGCTCAGTACTTAGGGGAAAAAAAGGGGAAAAAAAAAGCTCAGAGGAACTTATGAATGGCCGAGTGTCCTATAGATAGATAGCAATCCACACATATTGTTAAACACAGTCCTGAGTCTGACTGCTCCATTTCCTGTCAGCCACCCCAAAAAGCTATTCGGCACATTTAGGAGTTTTCTGAGGATTTCAAGACGTTGGGTAGCTGGAGCACGCTAGGTCAAGTAAGATGGAGTGGAAGGGTATCAAACACTTTTCAGAGGTTTTCCAAGAGTTTCCATCTAGGCTCTTATTGTACTACGGGTGAGCTTCCAGATGAAGGAAGAGGTGCCCACTGTGAGAAGAGCCAAATGCAGGATTTATAATGATGAGAATGAGGATTTACGATGATGACAACTATTTCTACATCTTTGGGATATTATCTCCCTTGTGGTGCCAGGAAAGGAAGCAACGGAACAAGCAACAGGAGTTAAGACAATGGGAGTGTGCTGAACACAAGAAAGGCACAGGCAGCACACAGGTTTACAGACGAAAAACAATTCATACACAATAGAAACCAGCTTGCTTTCTCCTAGCACCACCTAAAATATAGAGCCATTTCTTGGTTGAAAGACACAATTCTTGATTCTTCAGGAAGTCACAGGACAAGGCTGGTTCTTGCCAGTCCCATTTACTGACCCATTAACAATAACAGTACTGAGTCCTTCATGAGACACATCACTGGAGTTAGGCAAATGGCAGATCTGCTCAAACGAAGCAAAGATTATGGTATGTCAATGTGTACATTATGTGGCCAGGTTATGTCATTAGTTGTACTCTACTCTTCAGATGAACTGGTGCCTCATCTGTGAAGACAGACACAAATCATGCAAATTTCATTATAGTGAATGGTTACCTAAAATTTTAGGCCAAGGGTATGGCTTTTTCTTCCACTTTTTCTTTCTTTTTTCCCCCCTCCCCAGTAAATTCCTTTTTCCTCCTTCCCAGTCAGCGAGAGAAAATCATATTGTATAGCTCTCACAAACTGCATGTCACAAACATGCACACACGCATATATATAAATATAGTGGAGTGAGTAATTTGCAAGAAATCCACTGCCTGAAGTCAGTTTGCATAGCCAACTCACTAAATCCTGCTGAAATGAAAACAGAAATGAAGCCTAGATAGAGAATATTTTCAAACAGATTAAATTCAACAAGTCATCCCTTCAAGAAAGAATGCACAACCACTTTCTGTATTCTTTCAAACCAGTCACTATCTCAAGGGTTTGGGATCTGTCTAACCCTTAGTAATATCTAAGAGTACTTGGTGTAGAATTGGAGCACCTATTGGGGCTCTCAGGTAACTAACATTTTGATCTCTAGGAAAAAAGTTTCCACCTGTATTTTGCTTTGGTTGCAGAAGCAATTATTTTGAAGCCTGAAGAAAATATAACACATCCCCCCAATATGCCTGCTTTCCAGATGGTACTCTCACAGCACTTTACAAACATTCATGAATTATTAACATTTTAGTATACATTCCTATGCTTTAGCTCTAGTGGGTCAGCATAAACTTGATTGAAAGAAGAATTAAAGAGCCAGGTTTTAAGAAACTAATGGTGGGATCTTGACAAATGCCTTCTTGCCTTAATCCTATTGCAACCAGCGTGAATTAGGCACCAAGCCTTTTTGAAAATCCTGCTAGGCTCCTGCCTATATAAATATTATTTGTTAGGACAGTTCTGTAAATTACCTGATACCACCCTGCCGCTGTTTGGAACTAGGCTTGTAAATATCTGCTGAAAGATTGCAAAGTAAGACAAAGGAGCTTAAAGACTTAAAGCGTTAGTAGGAAATCTGGATATTTGAAGCTTAGGAAACTCAGGGGTATAAAGGGATTAAACTAAAATCTTGGTCCTATTTTTTGCAGTTGGAAGCTGGAAAGTTAAAATGCGGGAGGCAGAGGCTTGGCAAAGGAGATCTCGGGGTTAGGGCAGCCGACAGAGGGCTGTCCCACAGCACTGCCCTACCTCTGCTGCCCAATTCCTCTGTCACCCTGGCCCACACTTTGCATGGGGTGATTCCTGGTGGCATGTTCTGCATCTCTGAGTATCTGGCTTCACAGACCTTGAGTCTGACTTGGAGCAGTGCTAAGCACTCAGAGCTGCAGCTGGCAGTAATGGGAGATGTTTTCAGGTATGTGTAATTCTAAATAAAAAATACTAATAAAAGTCAGGTCTTCTGTTTCTCAAATTCAGCACATAAAATTAGGGAGTCCTGCTGACCAAACTCTCTCTTTGTGCCTCAATTGTCCATCTGCAAAAATACAGAAAAAAATGCTCAGTTATCTCACATGGGTGTTGCGAAGATTTACTAAGTATTGTTAGGGATGTGCTCAGAATCACAAGACAGCCCAGGAGAAAATTAGTATTTCTGATTTCAGAGCAGAGTTTGAATAGTATTTATTGAGCAAAGCTGTGGGGTCACACGCTGACTTATTATGAGAGAACAATATTGAATGACTGCTCATTAAGTGAGCACTGTCCATTCTGTGACCTGAATGCCGTAGAAATCCCTGGAAAGAAAAGTAAGATGTGTTGCTGTTATTAGAAATCTACTGAAATACAACGACAAGAGAAGATCATGCTGAGCTTGCACAGGCAACTGCACTTCCAATATTGGCTAATTTTTTAATACTTGGCTTGGCAGCCTTAATAACTTTCTTCTAGCATCGTTTCTCTGTGGTCTTTTTTCACACGTACACTAGCTCATGGTGAAGCTGAAGCCTAAATCCATTTCCTCTCCTACTAATGCAGGACAATTCAACTTTTACCCAGATTTCACTTTCAAAAAGGCAATTGCCTAAATCATGGGAGCTCAAACTTCTTGGCCTCATAAGCCTCTTGAAAAAACCATACCTCCCAATGCCCAAGAGGTGTTAAACACCTACCCAGTACCTTGGGCAAGGTGAGGGATTTTTCAAGTAGCTCCCGGGCAGAAAACAGCAATGGCTCTCCTGGGCCCCAGCACCCAGTGTGGGAGGGGGTGAGGCTGGGTGCCTAGCTCAGTCCCAGAACTTTTAGGGAGCTGTTGGCCTCAGGAGATGCTGAGAGCTTCCTCCCACATGAAGATACTGATAAAAAAGTAGTCCTACCATCAGCAGTGTGCTGTCAGTAATCACGGAACATGCAGTCATACTTCAACCACTCAGTATCTGCCTGGGGTTTAAAAGCCACAAATTGGCCATCCTTGAATTAGGTGAGGCAGGATTATCATTATCCATGGAAAATGGAACATTTTTCTTCACAAAAAATAAATTAATAGAAAGTAAGTCTTATCTGGCAATTTAATGAGTGCACAATTACTCATCGGGAAAAAGCCCCCAAAAGATTTAATCATTTAATACGTACAAAAAGCTACTGAGAATTACTTTGTTCAAAGGATCAGTTACATCCTTGCCTAGTTTTCAGCAACTCAATGGCTACCCTGCACCATCAGAGCTGGAATAGCAGAGGTGCTGGGGGGCAGAAGCATGGGGCGTTGATAAAAGAAGTGGAGCAAAGGAATGACAGAAATCCTGTTCAGCATTTTTCTGTGCTCTGTATAACCGAGTGCTATTTCACTGCCACTGGCAGCAAACTGACCTCCCGTTTACACCACAATACTTGAAACTTGTGGTTTTTAAAAACTGTGCCCATCTCCAATTCTGATTAGCTTCTCCAGGCATTTCTGCGCTGCTCAGAGTTTTCATAAATAAATTTCCAAACAGCAGAATCTCTCTGTATCGTGCCCCTCAGAGGTACTCGGCATACTCTGCTGTCTGCTGCACCTGACAGCAGGAAAAGCTTAGAGGCAAGTACCCAAAAGAGAAGTTGAAAAATTGCAGGTTGGAGATACCAGCATCGATGATACCATACTGTGTGTAGCTGAGATGAAATTCATCCTACGTGAAAGATGGAACAGAATGGGGCTGGACATAAGGAGGCAAAACAAAGAGGAGCACATTTTGCTCTCTGCAGGGACAGGTCAGAACCACAGATGAGAAACAGAAGAAAGCAAGTCCTGCCAGTGGGGCCACTTACTGCACTTTGAGAGATGGGAAGGGTGACCTTAGCATGGCAAGGCCCCTTCAGTTCTGGAATGGGTGCTTACAAGTCACAGTATTATCTGCTGTGGTCAATGCTTCTCCTTCTATGGGGAGAACAAACCAGTGGAGCCACACAATTGTAGATGCTTCCAACAAAATTATCTCCAGACTCGGTCCAGTGCCTTTTCCACCTCCCCCTTAATTTCTGTGGCAGTCTACACTTCTTCTGTGACAAAGCCAGAAGCAGGGGTTGCCCCAGCAGTAGGATGAAACCCCATCTGATTTGGGAGCAGTAGAGCTTACAAAATTCCCACCATCTCACAAATGCTAACACAAGACCTACATTTCCACTACCTTCTTGGCAAACATGCATCAGGTTTGGCCCAAAGACACAACTGCACATTTACTTTGCAACTTTTCTTCCCTACACAGACAGCCTCTCCAATTCCATTCCTAACTGGCAGAACGACACTGGCCTTCATCCAGACCTGCCAGGAGCTTCTCTTTTCACCACTTACACTGCCTCAAAGAAGTATCTCTCTGGGTCACTCCGCCTTGACCATCAACCCTGCATCAGTCCTGACAGCCAGAGGTTCAACTCCAGAGGAGTAGGAGAAGGGTCTCTTAAGCTGCCATGGAAGGCAATCTCAGCAGAAGGTCCTCAAAATAGGCAACAGGGTATCCTCATAAGGTATAAGGCTTCAAGCCATAACCAGCGATTAGATTTGGGATGTGTACAGTGTCATGCCATGCTGGCACGTCTCAGGACAACAGACATAGGCACAACTCTTCTACCATGCTTACAGAGTGACGATGAACTGATTTTTTTCCAAGACTTCTGAATTTCTGTACTGGGATTTCAGTATTTCCATTTCAGTCTCTGCCAAGAAAAGCTCTCCCCTGAGCATGTTAGACTGCTTTGTGCCCCTCTGGGAGAAGTAAACTTTCTTCTGGAGATAATTCTGGACAATCCTCTGGAGACAAATCTGGATAATCCTCTGGACACAGAGGCTTAGTAAGCACCATACCAGTTCATCAGCAGCCAGTGCATGTTGCAATGGTGGGAAAAATTCCCACCTATGCCTGGCCAGAAAATTGTGTCCCATCTTATGCACCAGGGGTTTGAAGAAGTCAAAACAGCCATTCATAGTCTCCACAACATTAATAAAAGTTTCTGACTGTGTATCACTGTGTTCTTGCCTCTTCTTCAGCTCCCTGTTAAGCCCAGTTTGAAGGCTCTGACCACTTTCCTAAGCCCATCCTGGTTTGGAGCTTACGTTCCAGACAAACTGCCTCTCCTGGTGCGAGCACAACTTCCCCAACTGAAGACCCTCCAGGGCTGCAACCAAGAGCCTGAACTTCATGAGAACAGCACCAAGGTCAGGACATAAGACCTGTGATACCACAGACCTGCTTGCTTCCTCAACTCTCCAGCTCAAGCCTTCCTTAGTAGATCCTCCCATGGAGTCCTGTTGGCAGATACACGCCCCACTCCAACAGACACAAAAATAAAGCAACTGGCAATACCAGCAAGCAAATAATTTGCCATTACTCAAACTACTTCTTGCAGGTGAGGAAAAGGGAGGGGAAAAAGAGGAATAAACCCATACATTTTCTGTCATTTCTAGAGTAATTCATGCAAGGTATGTGAATACTAGTTTAAAACCTGTTGGTTGTATATAAACAGACAGAATGACTTCAGCAGGTAATTCCACTTTCTTCTGTGCCTCAGTTTCCTCACATACAAAGGAAGTAATAACAAGAGTGTTCTAGGCTTGATTTCTTAAGAATCTAAGCTGACATCTTCTAACAGCAGTCAAAAGTGTAGTACTAGTTGCAGTGATAACATATTTGGCCCATTTTTTCCCAATTATTTTGCAAGGCATCGTTCACAGGCACAAGTACCAAGTAGTGTGACTCATGTATTACATAAAAAGCCTATCCTACAAGAATCTTTCTGGGCAAATGGTAAAGGCTGAAGCAGAAAATGTAAAATGGAGACTACGTCTGAAACCTCACTTTGACTCCTTTGTCCATATGCCTTATAACGGTCTTTATAAAATCTTTTCTTTTTTCTTGCAAGTCTCTCCCACCCCAGCTACTATAAAGGATAGACAGAGCCCACTGAGTGGGTAGCAATTCCGTATTTTCCTGTTACCCTAATTTCAGGCATGGCAAAGTGCCTTATTTGCCACACATCATTCAAACTCATCCCTGAATACAGAATACTAATTTCCTCATGGTCTTCCTCTGTGTTGCTATTTTGCCATAATATCCCAGTGCTTCATGAGCCTTAATGGCTGTTCTCCCAGGGAGGTAGGTGGGGTTATTATCTCTATTTTACAGACAGTGAAATCAGACACAAAGAGGGTAAGGTCAAAATGGCCAGAGCACCCACTGATTTTGGGTCCCTAATTTGTGACGCCTTCAATTAGCATTTCCCCAGCTTTGTGCTTGTTGGGAGCAGAACTCCATACAATACCAGCTCCGCACTTCTGCGAGTCAGACCCCAGGTGTCTGAGGCTGAGAACCCAGAAAATGAGAACACACCAATTAGTGGCCACCCATGGAAAAACCTCATTTATAGGGCTTTTTCATATCACATAGGAACTCGTGGCAAAAGGCAGGAAAAAGCCTAATTCTTCAGGGCAGCATTCAATTGCCAAAACATGAGACTATTATTCTGTTTTTGAACAGCCCCCTACCCAATTCAATACATAACCTTCATCACTGGCAGTAAATGAAACAGGAGACCTATAGAAAACACCTTCATTTATTGCAAAACTCATTCAGTCCCTAAGTATATTCCGTTCTGTGCACTGAATGAGACAGGGATCCTATTGAAAAAAAAATATACCAGTATTTGACCTTACAATTAAGGACCACATCATTATGCCTATATGTGAGAGAAGATAAATTAAGGATGGATAGGCAACCCTTTTAATTAATTCTCTATGTTCTAAGTGTTTGACTTTGAAAATTCAATGTATGCTTAACAGAAGAGTTTAATCTCTTATTTTAAAAACATAAACTGAAAAAGAAGAAAATAGGAAATTTCATCCATTTGAAATCATAATGGCATTCTCTTTCCTTCCATTATAAAGGCACAACTGTTGCTTATAAAATGGTTGTAAAACTCTTTACACTTTCAAAGCTTTATTCCTCTAATCTCAACAGATAGAGAAAAATAACAAATTAAAAAAACGCAGTATTTATTTGAAGAAGACCCCTACCTAGAAAATTCTTATCCAAACAGGGAAAGCTCAGCAAAATTTCATATAGTTGAAAAGATTGTCTTTGACTATTACAATTGATCTCATCTCCCAAAAGTTGGATAATCCTAACTATAGGCAGGGTGTCTTGTTTGCCCTCTTGTGTTGTGTAAAGGCTTTGAAATAACAAAAGAAAGGATATTTTCCTGAGGATTTTATGGACTCAGCACGTGATAATGGAAGATACCACACACAGGTCAGCTTTAGTTCCTCTATATTCTCATGTAGCAGTAGCTCTTCTGCTGCATGAGAATATATCCAGTGAATGTGAACATTATACCTCAGCATGTTTTATTCAGTATTCCCAACAACTGCAGGGACACATCATAATAGGAGCAGAGGGGATTAAGCGCTAAAGGTGAGTTCTAGTAGGGGTACAGCACTCTGGTTGGGAATTTCTGAGTGACTGCCATATAAATGTCTTGAGACAATTCATGTCAGGCAGGTAGAAGAAGCCACCAACTGATAAATCCCTTGTAATAATTCTCTCCTAAGGATGATGAAAAGGGAACCTCACTGTGGAGTTCCAGCAGACATCTGTGTTCAGAAGATGCATGTTGGACCTAAGTCTAGGAAGAAGGGGCGAGGCCTTGCAGAAACCAAAGTCTTAAGTTCACTAGAAAATATGGAGAAAACTAGGAACCTCAGTATCACAGTACACCAAATAAATGCTTTTTGAACCTATATATAGTAAATGCTGAAGACAGAGCAATATTTAAGCTGTCTGGGTTTAGGCATCTTGCTCTGGTTACTGGAGAGGCATCTTCTGGTTGGATTCTAAGTCCTGAGCCCCTGCCCAGAAAGAAACCCCAAATACAGTTGCTCCCTGAGATCATGCAGTACATCGGTATTTATCTAGTATCTCAATGGAGAGACTTGCTTCCCTAAATTACGGGAGATGTTGAATAAACTCTCTACTTTATCTGAAAAGATCTCGAGTCTTGCCTTCCTCCTACAGAAGACTGTTTAGAGTAACCTGCTCCTAGCTTTTCCTGCTTAAGCTCTTAGGCTTTTTTCATGGAAGAATTAAATAAGCTTGAGGCCAGAGACAGAGGGAGCACAGAAGTAAATACAGCTTTGTAGCCTACTGGTTAAGCACTCTTTGGCAAGAGGACAGATTGGGTCCAGTTCCTGCTTCAGTGAATAGTTGATACTAATGATATAAAATAGTGTTGAGAGAGCACAGGAGACCACTTAGTCCATCCTCTGGTCCAGAAGTACCTCCTCCAGCCCTTCAATGATTGGAGCTGCCATAGTTTTCTTAGACAACCTATTCCAGTGCATGGACTCTTCCTAAAGTCTAGTTTAAATCATTCTGATGGCCTATTAAAGACCATTACTTCTTGTTTTATCCACCCTTGACGGGAATAACATATTATTCCCGTTTTCTTGCACTCACCAGACTAACATTCTGACCCCTCTCAGCCTTATTCCTTTTAGGTTAAACAACCCTAATTATTTCAGTCTCTCCTCACAAATTTTATTTCCATTGACCTCCAGGAATTCTTACTATCCCAGCCTGCACTCTCTCTCACTGGACCACACTTTCTTAGAGTGCATTACAAGACTAAGGCATGACATTTCAGCTGAGACTTACATGTGCTCATCAGAGCTGAAGGTTTATTAGATGTGTCTTACAACCTATACTCCCATTTGAACAACCTGATAGGATGACGTTTTCCTTTTTAACAATAGAATGATGTTCTAGACCAATATGGAACCTGTGGTCTTCTAGAGACCCTGTCTTCCCTCCTGAAGGCCAGTTTGCTGGCCTGTTGGCTCCCATGGACAGCTGGCTGCAATTTATTAATCATTCCCATGGAGAGCACTTTACATTTGCTCTCATGCTGATCAAACCAGGTCCTTAGTTTGACAAGCTTGTCTTGAATTCCAGTAATTTCTACCAGCCTACATCTGGTTCATGCTACCTGCAGATTTTAAAAAACACTTCCTCTAGATAGTCATCCGGGTTGAAATTAAAATATTAAGTACAATGTATTTAATGAAAACATGAAACAGTAACAGGCCACAGCTCAAGCCGGTGGCAACCTGCTCAATAGAGCCTTCTGTTTCGACAGGAAATCAGTGAGAATTGCTGCTGTAATGTTTTCCTTTGGACCATGTTTCTTTGCTTCACTTATGATAAAAGCCTGTGAGATAATGTCAAAATCCTTACAAATGACAAGGTATGACAACTACTTCCTCTGTATCCCAAGGCTTGTTATAGAAGAAAGCTAAATTAGTTTGACATGATCTATTCTTGACAGATCTGTGCTGGCTCCTAATAATCTCCTTTATTTGATTATTTCCACCATTTTTTTCCAGGAATGAAGTTAAATTGAGTAGTCTGTAATTTCTTATCTTCTCCTCATTCTTTTTCAGCCTTCTGACACCCCAACCAGCTCTCTCTTCAAAGCATTCAAAGCTCGTGGTTCAGAGATTGCTTCCATCGGCTTTGTAAATAAGCCAGGATGATTTGAAACAACCATCTTACATCAGTACATCCTGACTTGCTCTGCACTTTTCCTAGATCCTGATCTTCCTCCTTTACGGTTCCTATTAATTATTTTAGCCATCAACACGCAAAATGGACATAAAATGCTTTGGCTTTATTGACAATGTACGAGGTAAAGCTTTAACCAAAGCTCTTCCCTCCCCTCCACAAGTATCATAAAAACTAAGGTAGAGAGTCAGGATAATGTTCTTCCACTCTCTTACTCTGGCCCAATTAATATTTTATTTGTCTGTGCAAAATAGATCAGCTTCTCCAGGAAACACTGGTCCCAGTATATTCTATAGCCTAATAGCACATTCTCCTGGGAGGCGGGGGTACAGATCTACTCAAGCAGATGGTATATTCACCACATCTCTGGGTGAATACTTCAATCAAAATGTTTCTGGATAAAAAAAGAAGGGAGTACATTCCCTTCCGCTTGGATGCATTCTGTGTGGACAGTTGACCCTTGTGCTCTGAAAAACTTACCCATTTTGGCTGTGCAGGGGAAAGCAACTGGAGGAACACTTGATTTGTAGATCCCACACTAGCTTAGCTGTTAAGTAGGTACTGAGCTGATTACTGCTTCTAAAACTAAGGATCATCTAGGCATGCCAGTAAGCAGCATATAAATATTTAGGGGACTTGACAGGTGGACGTGTAATTATCTTAAGACTTTAGGCACCTCCACAGTTAGAAAGGAAGGAAGCTCTGAAGTTCTACACCATATAACAGACACCTCTATGAAGGTAGTTCAACTTACAACTTACAATCTATTTCTCAGTTCAGAACAAAGCTAAAATACTGTGATACATTTCACACTCCTCTTGTCAGCCACACCCTTATTAAAAATTAATGAAATTCTATGAGATAAGGCATTCCTTTATGGTATCTCTTCTTGAATTGTGGAATTGTATGACTCAAAGGAAGAAAACAACATATGGAAGAATTAACTGAACTTTAAAGGAAGATTTGCTAAAAGTTCCTATAAGCAATTAGGGCTTATTTTTCACTAATTTGTCAATTCTTCTGACTTCTACAGAGTCTTGCACACTGACATCATAATGGAGGGCTCTTTTTGCTGCATATCTAGTTTTACCATATAAGAGGGAGCTTCAGATATTGATTCACATATTAACTTTGCTAACTATCCTCTGGAAGTTATCCATCTTCTGTTTACTTCATGGAGGTTTCAGTTGGCTTCAGTTCTTCAGCTATTTTGGGGGAAGATCTTTCTTCCTTGCTCCATTTGTCCTTTCCTTAAGATTTAATCTCTTCTAGCTGGAAGAACCCCAGGAACCAATCTAGGTTACGGGTGGATCTTCTGGGAAGTACTACTGAGGAAAAGGATCTGGGAGTCCTGGTAGATGGCAGGCTCTCCAAGAGCCAGCAATGTGCCCTTGTGGAAAAGAGGGCCAATGGAATCCTGGGCTGCATAGGGAGAAGTGTGGCCAGCAGGTCGAGGGAGGTCATTCTCCCCCTCTACTCTGTACTGGTGAGGCCACAACTGGAATACTGCATCCAGTTCTGGGCTTCCCAGTTCAAGAGGGACAGGGAAATACTGGAGAGAGTCCAACGTAGAGCAACTAAAATGATTAAGGGATTGGAGCACCTCCGTTATGAGGAAGGGCTCAAAGAGCTGGGGCTCTTTAGCCTCGAGAAGAGAAGACAGAGGGGAGACCTCATCTATGTTTACAATTTCCTAAAGGGTGGGTTGAAGGATGATGGAGCCAAGACTCTTTTCAGTGGTTTCCAGCAATAGGACAAGGAGCAACAGGCATAAGCTGGAACATGGGAAGTTCCACTCAAATATGAGGAAAAACTTATTTACAGTGAGGGTGACAGAGCCCTGGAACAGGCTGCTAAGAGAAGTCATGGAGTCCCCTTCTCTGGAGATTTTCAAGACCCGCCTGGATGCAGTCCTGTGTAATGTTCTCTGGGCAATCCTGCCTAGCAGGGGAGTTGGACCAGATGATCTCTAGAGGTCCCTTCCAACTCTGCTGAATCTGTGAATCCGTATTCTGACTGGAATTTAGGCTACAGGGGAAAGGCTGTTTGCCAGAAAGACTGTGCCTTAGGTGGGACTGTTTGCATCCTTATCATGCTTTTGACTACAATTTTAACAGTCAACATTAACCATCAATTTTCTGTTGTGGGTGTCTGTCCTCAAAACTCTATGTAAGGCTTAAAGTTCCTCTGGGTCTTCCACTGGAAATGCAAACAGCAGGAAGGGTTAAAAACATTGATTTTCATCTTTGATCAGGCAAAGTCTCCAAATCTTTCTCTGATAGATTCCAGCTCAGCCTGTGCAATCCAGGTCTTTGGAAGCTGCCAACCTGACTACTCCAACATAACAAGCTAAGAATTCAAATCTTGACACTATGAAAGGTGCCCCTGTTACAAGGAACACAAGCATCATTTCAGTGCAACTCTCCAATCTACAGTGAAGCATCCCTGCTGAGGATAAACTTTTGGTCCAGCTTCTACAAGCCCCTTTGCCTTAGTTACCCATCATTCCAGTTCCCTGTTGTTCCAGTACCACCTCCCAGCTGCACCAAGCTTCCCAGGCACAGTCGAGCTGTTGATGCCCTCCTTGCATTTTCTCAGCAGGTGCTTTCCAGCACTGGACTTCACTCTTGCATGAAATTAAATGGCTACAAATGTTACTGTCAGCAAATCAGCAAGTGATAGTTGTTATTTTACGTCTACCCTTCCAAATCTAGATGATTTTTCTTAAATTATTTATAAATCCACCACTGAATACCTTGCTCCTAAAGCTGTGGGCGGACAGAAGAAGGAATGGTACAAGGAGAACAACGGTCAGTTCAAAACCATTGTCATTTACATCCTGCTGCTTTCAACTTGAAATGGCTATAGCATAAACATGCCAGACATACAAGTGACTGGCATCTTGTGCAAAACAGCAAAGCGTGGTACCACGCTGCCCCAATCTGCCCACCCTTGATTACTTGACACTGCAGATTTAAAAGGTTGTTGGATACTACTAATAAAATAAATGGATTAGACTCCATTCAATAGTTTGATGAAATGGATGCCACTTGACAATACTCTTAACAATTAGAAGACTAATCAAAATTGTAAATTATTCTGGATAACACTAATTATTAAGAATAATCCAAATTCATAAGAATACTGAAGTTCCTGAAACCACAGTTTCACTCCTAGGCAATTATGAGAAGAATGGAATAAAACTGTCTTCAGAGCTAGGTTCAGATCCAAACACACCCCTCTGCACCCCTAAATTTTAGGGGCATTCAAACCAAGTTAGTAGGATTCTTTTAGAGCCTATTAGTTTTACTAATTACCAGCCCTTACAGAAAGAGAATGTTTAAATTCTGCGAGATGTCCCGGTTTTCTATAAATAGAGATATTACTGTGATTATGGCTGGAATTAATTCAAGAAACTTCAGAAGTAAGATGAATAAAGAATGGGACTGACATTTATTAGTTATAATTTAAAAGAATATAAGTACATCCTGGCTTCCCTTTCAAGGCATCGAAGCCAACCAAGCCTGGTGGGAGGAATGCAGGCTCAGGACACCCTCTCTTGGGCCAACAAGACAGCTGAAGCACAGCCTGCCATCCAACCATGGCATTAGTAGCCAAGGGACAAGCCCAGAAGAAGTATGAACCCTGAAGAAAGCAGGAACAGTGATGCCAGTTTGTACTGCGTGCATTGCTCCTATAGCAGCCATACCCCTCCCCAGCCACCTGCTGGGAGAAGGCAACTTTTTACGGATGCTAACAGCAACGTGACAGGTGAAGATGCACCACTTTGCTGTCTCTGTCTATAGGTGCTCATTTGCAGTAGCTGTGACAGCTGCCCAAGTGGAGGAGAGCTGGGGAAGGTGCAAAAGCAACCGGATGCACAAGGGAAGAACCCATGTAGTTTTCCCTCCTAGCAGCTTCCCTTCTAATACCAGCGCCAGGAAGGGTGAAGGGAGTAAGACCCTGGTGACAGTGGCTGATGGTGCCAGCAGGAGATCCCAAGATGTACAACCTAATGGAGGGCTGCTACCCAGCTGGAGGAGACAAGCAGCAGCAGGAGGACTGCATGGTCAAGAGAGCAGGAGGAAGGCGAGGAACAGAACAGAACAGATGGGGAGAGGAGACAAAAAGAGTAACAGGCGGAGGCAGAAGGATCAGTGTAACTCCAAAAGCACAAATTCCTTTTATTATATTAAAAACAAATCACTATTTTCATTACACTGTTCCTCCACCCCATACACACATTGTAGGTTGCTATAGGCTGGATCATTATGATGGTAGAGGAGGAGCCAGCACACTGGTGAATAGCAAGGAGAAAACTAAGTTTGTAGCCCTACTCTCGGGCTCTGGCTCATAGTAATAACACCTGGGTTTGGGAAGAAAATCAGTGGTTTGTGTTAAAGGAACTCAAGTGGCTAATAAATACCCCAGCACTGCAGGAGTGACTGAGGATGGATAAAGCCTGTCTAAAGCACCTCTCACCTGAGGGCATCTGAATCCTTTTCTTTCCACACACTAATTATTTAGTTTCCAAATTAAAGAAGCATCTTGCAGAGATGGCCGTGACAGGCAGAGAAACTGTGCTTACATCAAGTCAGAAAGCAGGTTAATAGCACTGCTAGGAAGAGAAACCAGCTCTCCTGAAACCAATTCCTGTATACTAACTACTGGCCTGTGGTGCTTGCAACCATGAAAAGCCATGGAGTTTTACACACACACTCAGCAGGTGATAGAGAGAGCCCTAAGGAAATATAAACACCTTCTCCACATGAGGCCATCAGAGCTCTGAGGTTACATGTCACCTCCCGGCGTGCTCAGGAGGATCTTGGAATTATAGATTAAATGAATGTGGATGGATTCCAGTCTTTGACTTTGGACTTCAGATGCTGAAAGGTGTTTCACCCAGATACCTGCTCTGGTATTCCCACAGCAAGGTATTCTGGTATTTCCACCAGCAAGGCATGTGCACTTTCCACTGGGTCTTTCTGGATGACCAACCTCCTCTTACCAGCCTGGCATTCCCTTACGTAGAGCTACTAAGCTATGGCTGTTGCCTTACAGCTGGATGCTGGGTCTTCAAAACTCAGATACAGCCAGATATAGACTGCTGCCAAATCTACCCCTGAGAGTTGTCACTCACAGCATACAGGCAAACTGCATGGTGACTTCCAAAGGGCATCAACACAGAGAGCTGCCATCAAAAGGTTTCCCATCTTCAGCTGTCTTTAGCCTGGAACTATCATCAGAGCTATCGTTCATTCTCAAATCCAGATAAAGCCCTCCCTGTGTAGGGAGGAAGTCCAAAACAACTGAAGAGGTGCAAGTAATTTATGTGCAGGAGAAGGGGACAGTTGTACAGAGGGAAGGACGCATGGGCAACACATGGACTGAGCAAACATTGTCAGTAATGCACCAACAGCCTACTGGGAGCGTGCAGAGGTCTCAAGTCATATGTACTCACTACTTTGGCTTCATACTATCTCAGCCAAAAGCAGAGGCAACCTTCAGGCTATATGCCTGCTGTTTTACCTGTTAATACACCAACCCCTCAGCCTATACGTGCCTGCTCAGTACAGACTAGGCAGAGCACGCTTACGTCCCATGTCCTCTGCAGGTGGAGCAGACCAGAGTCATTGAGAAGAGCACATGCCTCACAGCAGGAGGCCAGCAAACCCAAGCAGGTATACACATCCTTGATTTACACCACAGAAGACTATCAGCCCACTTTCATCTTGCAATGGGCAAAAGGATCAGTTCACCTTCCCACTAGCACAAGAAGGCTTTGCAACTTGGCAGCTGCCAGCAGTGGGGAATTCCTGCTCGCTGGGAAAAGGGGAGAGGGAAATACAGTCTCTGTGCAGGGTGGCTACTAGATCCTGGGATGGCATCACAGAATCCACGACAGCTAGTCTGAAAGGAGACTGTACTTGAGGTGAAACCTCTTTGCACTTTCTCCTTCTAGTCAGTCAAAGCCACATGACTGGAGGAGAGGTCCCTCTCATCCCCCATCCCCAAGCAATGCCCAACCTCTTCAGATGGTATGGGCAGAGTCTGGAGCTACATACAGCCTGTTTTCTTATCCTGAGGCAGGAGCAGCTCTGAGATCATTCACACACCCTTAGCATTGGACCAAGACAAGCCCTCAGACAATGCATGTTGGTTCCTTGGGCTGCACCCGTGTACCCAGCCTGGCACAGGCAGAGATAAGATTCATAGAATCATAGAATCACAGAATGGTTTGGGCTGGAAGGGACCTCAAAGATCATCGAGTTCCAACCCCCCTGCCATGGGCAGGGGCACCTCCCGCTAGAGCAGGTTGCTCAAGGCCACATCCAGCCTGGCCTTGAACACTTCCAGGGATGGGGCATCCACAACTTCCCTGGGCAACCTGTTCCAGTGTCTCACCACCCTCAGAGTAAAAAATTTCTTCCTGAGACCTAATCTGAATCTTTTTTCTTCCAATTTAAAACCGTTTCCCCTTGTCCTATCATTACCCTTCCTGGCAAAGAGTCCCTCCCCAGCTCTTCTATAGGCACCCTTCAGGTATTGAAAGGCTGCTATAAGGTCTCCCCGGAGCCTCCTCTTCTCCAGGGATGCCTCTACATACCAGTGGGTACTGCCTGACAGGTTTTTGGTGGGACTCCCAGTCAGGAGCAAGTGGCAATAGGCAATTTGGATCAACAGACTGGTTTCTTTCCCTCTAAGTATTACCACTGTCCTTCCCCTGGAAACTCTGCCTGCAATTAATTCCCTAGGAGGGGGTTGTCTGTGCCATTAAGAACAGCTACATTACGCGATCTAGGAGAAATCAATGTCTTTAATAGTCAGCAAAGGCAGTGGAAGAGCACAGGGTGATGGGAGGGGTGTTTCTCTGGAGACACCCTTCTCGGGAGAAATCCCAGGGGTACCACCCCAGGAAGAGAAGTAGTAAGGACCTGGAGTAATTAAACTTCCATGCAGCAACTGTTTACTGGAAGAAGCACAGAAACCACTTGGTGTCTCTCAGAAAGGCAGAGGCAGAGGCTTGACTCTCCCCCGGTGCAGATGAAGTGCCTCTGCCCTGAAGTCAATGGTCTTCTGGTGATTTACACCATGCTGACAAGTGGAGGGAGGAGGGGTGTGGACGGACACCTTTCTTTTAAAATACCGCTTTTCCTCTCTGCACCTTGGCGGTAAAGGTAAGACCATGTCTTGCAAGTTTTAAAGCACCTGGATTGTGAGGCATAATTAAGTTATTCTAAATGAGTTCGAGACATTTTAATATCCTGAGGCAAGAAAACCTTAACTCCGCATGCATCTTTCTCTTTCTCTTTCTCCATTGCCTCCTTCCTGCACACCTCTGCAGCTCCTGGAACAACGAGACACCTCTCCGGCTGGCTGTAATTGCTCGAACAGTTCCCTAATGCTTTCTCCTTCTCCAATTGCATTAAGCTGCATCTTTAGAGGTAGAGCCCTGTTTATTCATGCCGCTCGTGTGGAAGGGGAAAGAAATGCAGACTGCCTCTTCCCCCCTCCCTCCTTTGATTTGCTGGGTGTGGCAGGTTTAAACCTTTGCAGCCGCCGGCTCTCCAGCACCGGGGTGAGGAGGAGAGGACGGAGCGGGAGGGAAGCCGTCGGATATGGCTGGTGATGAATGAGACTCATCTCACCCACAAGTGGGAAACCTGCTCGCGGGTTATTGTTTAATCACTCATGCAATCCAATACTGAGCACATACCCCCATAACGTCCATCTGTTCTAGGATGCGGGTGCATGCAACACTTGCATTTCTAGCCACCTATCGAACCACCCAGCCCTGCGTTATTACAGACCGCATCTCTTGACGGCAATAAAGGTTAAGTTCAATTTTTTTTTTTTCCAGAAATTGCTTGACCCAGCCTCTTGGTTACGCCACCTTCCAGCTGAATATTTTGTGGGCACAGATTCAGAGCTGCAATCAACTGTAGGCAGAAATGACACCACCAAGCTAGCTACATTTCTCATGGGCGGGCACAGCCAGTCGAGATACTTCACATGGGCATCGCACTCACAGGAGAGAATGATCCGCAAGGTATGCGTGTGTGAACATACTTGTCTTGGAGGGGTGGGAAGACAGACACAGAAAGGCACACCTAGACACAAATGGGAAGAGATTTCTTCCACGCCCAAGCCTGTAAATTCAACATTTCGCTCTTTAGCTGCCAAAAAGGCGGGACACCAGGGGCTTCCCCTGAAAAATAATTTGAGGAGAGCTGTCTTTATTTTAGGAAGGAAACTCCCGCCTGTGCTGAAGAACCCATTCCATCTTTTTCTCTCTGTGAAAGGTCTGGGTGGGGATAGAGGAAGAGCACAAGCTGTAAAGCAAGGTCTTTTTCTTCTCCAAATTAAAGCTTCCTCTGGTGTATGACCAGCTTTGCTGAGCGAACTGCTATACTGCCAGTTTGGCAACTGTGGTGTGTATTCAGGTATAGGAGCAGGGGTTGGGCTCTGAGCCTAGGAACAGCCACCCCAATATGCACGGGCAGGCACATTCAGGTTGTATGGCTGCATAAGGATCAGAAAGCATGTGCCAACGAGTGCCTGTGTGCTTGTGCATGTATGTGTAGTACAGATGCGAGCGGGGATGTGTGCCGCACATGCACGCGCAAAGGGGTGTGTACCATGCGGTGGATTAACGTACAGAGTGGGAAGCCAGGACTACGTGCCATCAAGATACCTGCATGCCATGCATTTCTGAACATGTCAGAATACAAAACGGCAGGAGTAAATCCACCGAGAGGTAAAGGACAGATACATCAGAATAATATTCAGGAGCTTTAACGCCCGACCTGTGATGGTATGGGCAAAATTGTCCCCCTCCCCCAAATAGCTCTCTTCTGACTCCAAAGAATCCCAGAGCAACCTACTTTATTTTAAAATTTGCTGTGCACCTCCGCCCACCACTCTGTCACGCTGCCTCCCTGTCTGCCTTCCTTCTCCTCCTCTTCTCTTTTCATCCCATATTTGCCAGCTAAACGTGCTCTGCTGGCTGGCTGCAACGTGTTCCCCCCCCCCCTTCAGCCATCACCATCTCCCTCCAGATTTTAGTGAACGTATCATTAATTGCAAAGCATTTGAAAAACCTGCATGGGAAAAAAAAGAGGATGACGCAGGGTCTCTTTCTATCCTGATCACCTGCCCCTCCCCATTATTTTACAAAATTGCTCCTTCGTTTGGTAACACACACATCTCCATTCAGAAACACACCTTAACCCGGATTTTCTTTCAACACTCTGCTCTTCTACAGTAACTGGAGTTACTCACAGTGTGTTAGGCTATTGGTCCGGAATACTGCAGTGCTATATTGTAAGATATATATAAATGTATGCATATATAAAGAAAGTAACCGGTATGGTGCTATACCGAAGACCGAGTTGAGTTTTGTGCTCAGAACAAGGACCAAAGCTCTTTGTTGCTACCTACAAATCCAGAATTTGGGGAAGTTTCCAAAATGCCTTACAAAGATATCTGGGGCCAGTTCCTGCCTCAAAGTTCCAACAGCATAAATCCAGCATCCTCCCGAGGAAGTCCAAGAGGTTCAGCCAAAATAGGCTCTCTTAATCAGGAGCAGGTTTGGGCTTTCACATGAAATAAAAGGGGGAAGGGCGAGGGGGGGAGTGACCAAAGTAGCTATTTTCTCAATTTCATTATCATTTTGTACATAAAAAATTTGGCACTGAAAACCAGCCACCACCCAAACCTTCTTATCATCCCCGATTCTCCGACAGAAAAAGCCCGGTGGTACCAGTCAGGAGAATTAACTGGCTTCCAACAGGTTCACACCGTGAGCTTCTCTTATCCCACCCGAGTTCGGAGCTAACAGAGGCGTGGTCCTCTGTCTCTTTACCAGCTGGTGCACAGTTGTCTAACTGGTTGTACTATGAAGGGTATTGCAATGAGGGTGACTCTCCCTCTCCCCTGGCTAACGCTTTTGTTATTAATTAATTGCATTTTTCACCATAGCACAGGTTGGGAAATAAAGCTTCAGGTTAATTCTTGCTCCGATTGTTGTAACACAAAAAAAAATGAATGCACCTGTCCTCTGAGCCACCTCACGGCACATGCACATAAAGCATCTCCCATTCATTGGAGCCAGGAGCAATAGAAAGCATTCTGACCAGGGATCAAGGCTCACTGGGCATCCTTTCTTTTTTTTTTTTTTTTTCCATAAGATGAAGAATTGCTTCCTTTATCTCCAAGGTAGAGCCAGCTCTCATCACGTTTCCTGCCAGCTGCACCCCCCTCATCCACACCCTCAGCATCACAGACAGAATATCCTAGGCAATACATCTGCCCACTATTAAAAAATAAGAAGAAGAATAGAGGGGACATTCTGATAGCTCCCCAAATGTGGACACAGGCCACCCCCCTTCCCCACATCACCAGCCCCAGAAAGGCAAAACAGTCATGTTGCAGGGTGTGAAAAGAGCCTTCAGTTGCAAGATGCTAAAGAAGTGGAAAAGAGATGTCTGCTGAAAGCAGCTGAAATTTCCTCCCCCCTACCCCTACCCCAGCCCCTACCCCAGCCCCTCACACGCTCAGGCTGACACGCACCCCACGGACACCCAGCAGCCTGGCAGATTTCTTGACAGAAAGAAATATAAAAAAATCTTCAGCTCTACCTGTTTTGTTCTTCTCATACAGCACAGCATGATCGTATTGTCCCCTTCCTTCCTTCTTCTTCCTTCCTTCTCCTCTCTCCTTTTCCTCTTCTCTCTCTTATCTCTCCCCCCCACCCTCTCCACTCCCTCCCTCCCTCCCTGTCCACGACAGTTTGGCAGTGCAAACCTGCGGGGGTAAATCTGCATTGCCCTGGGAGACAGCTTTCACCAGAC